>NC_050190.1:30686993-30871993 GCF_008315115.2 Sander lucioperca
CCTTGGTCCCTCTCTCTCTCTCTCCTAAAATATCTTCCAGTATCCATTTGTTCAATGAATTGAAGGATATACTGGTACAATAGCATTAACAGTGACACTATGATATTTAGGGACTGATATTGTTTTAATACTATAGAAATAGCATGCTATATTAATGGTAAAGAATAGAGAGCTTCGGATACCTTACTACGCGAGCTATTTCTTGTATTTCACTCGTTTACACTAGCTAGACTATTGGTTTCTATAGCCAACTAAAATATTCCTTTATCTTTACCTCAAGTAAATGTAGCTGAAGTGAAGCAAGTAAAAGTCATTAACAACAACTTACAATTTGACTCTGTATCACTCACACAGACCAAAGATTTGTGACGAGACAAGATAAATCCTGCAGCTACTTGCAGCACAGCGGTCTGCAGCATTCTGAAAGCTGCCAGTTTAAACCAATGAGAAGAGACAAGACGGTGTATCATCTTCATAGCCATTGACTCTTTGTACTTCTGTCTAACTTTCGACTTTCCGGCTTTTTTGTAGCTGGATATATTATTTGTTGTTTCTAATTATGAATTTGGATAACGTTAATGATAGTGAGATACTTGCTACAGTTGCATTTCGAGTGATAAATCTGATTTACTGCTGTGTTTTAATGCTGCCTGGCGCTCTCTCTCGTCAGTAACTCTCTACCTCGCTCGTCCACATACCGTTACCGTGCAAGCGGCCTCTCGTGAGCCTCTCTCTAAAACACTGCCATTTCAACCAGTTGACAGTTCGTGAAATAAAAATAAAACAGACTGCAGGGCACGACGACACCAACAGATGAATGGTGAATGAAGATTGATTCCACGTAGTGAGTGATACAGAGTGCACTGTAAAAAAAAAAAAAAAAAAAATCTAATTATTATTTTTCTTATTATTATTTGGGGGGGCTTTTTTGGGGTAGCTTCAGCCCCCCTAAAATAGGCCTAACGACGTCCCTGGTGTGGGGAATTGGCAAATTGGCGCCCATGCTTTCTGAGAAGGTACCGTGCACAGAGAAGCTGTGTGTGATGGCGAGGGGGGAGCGGGGGACAGTTCACCTCTGGGTCGAACGGGTTGCTGGGCATAGGCGCCAATACTATTGGTGCTCCGCTAATATTGAGCACCCACGAAGCTGATCGCGGTTATGTGTCAGTTAAACTTTTCATCTCCAATCCTATCCTGAGTTGAAAGATAGCCTACTTTACGGCTTTATTATCAAGTTCATAGGCGTGTGTGTTCGTGTCGGTCGTCTGAAATGCAAACAGTTGCTAACCTGACACAGGAACCATCTGAGAAGCCGTCATTCGGAAACTGTTTAGGAAATGGTATCCATGTTAAAATCATACCCAGAAGCAGGGCTGTACCATTAATAGAATTTTAATCGTGATTACGATTTTGGCTCCTAACGATCACATAAAACAGAGTAATCGAGAAGAACAATTATATTGCACATTAAGTTTACAAGTAAACTCTTATTTCGTCTTGTGCTCTGAATGGAAAAAAAAGTTTCCAAAGTCTTTCAATTCAAAGTCTATGATTAATCGTGTTAAATAATCATGATTTCAATATTGACCAATATATGCAAGGTTAAGATTTTTTTTCTATAGTTGATCAGCCTCACCCAGAAGGAGGAAAGACACACACACACACACACACACACACACACACTCACACACACACACACACACACACACACACACACACACACACACACACACACACACACACACACACACGTGTTTGTGTTCGCTGTTGGCTTTGTACATAAGGGGCTGGGATTAAACTCATATGGATGCAAAGCACAGCAAAGAAGGGTAACAATCTGATGAGCAAGAGCCATAGAGGGAGACAAAGAGAGAGACAGTGCATCTGCGTCCCAGACGTGGATATATGGGGCTGTAAAACCTCCATAGCTCTCCCCGACAGTATTTACATACCATTCCAGTAGCCGGTGTGCCAGCTTGTTGCAGAGCTCAAGGTCAAATGCACATAACTTATATTCTTTAATTAGAGAGGAAGGCAATCTGAGATGCTGTGCACCTTACTGTCTCTGCCTCTCCCTCTTCCTCTCTCCCTTGCGTAAGTTAATTGATACTATAGGGAAGCATACAGTGTGTAAATCTCAAAGTGGTGGTGAGTATATTTTAATTGGTCCTATGGTGTGCTGATTTATGTGTTTGCTAGTGTATGCCCGTGAGAGCGAAGGAGAGGTTGTATCTGACGGGCTGCAGTATCCATCTATAAGTTCTGTGAGCTGCAGTCAGTTGCCCCACTGAGCTATGTGTGTACTTGAATTAATCACATTGTGGGGACAGACACTCGTTGGCCACTTTATGAGGTACATGGGTTCAACTGCTTGTTAACGGAAATATCTAATCAGCCAATCACGTGGCAGTAACTCAATGCATTCAGCAGACAATCTGCTGAAGTTCAAACCAAGCATCAGAAAGGTGATTTCAGTGACATTGAACGTGGCATTGTTGGTGCTTTGAGTATTTCAGAAACTGCTGTTCTACTGGGATTTTCACGCACAACCATCTCTCGGTTACAGAGAGAATGGTTTGAAAAAGAGAAAATATCCAGTGAGTGGCAGTTCTCTGTGCGAAAATGCCTTTTTTGATGGCAGAGGTCAGAGGAGAATTGGCAGACCGATTCGAGCTGATAGAAAGGAAACAGTAACTCAAATAACCAATCATCACAACCGAGGTATGCAGAGGAGCTCTGAACATGTCGAAAGTTGAAGAAGATGGGCTACAGCAGCAGAAGACCACACCAGGAAACTAACCCCCAATTTCCACCGGTTGCGGAACGGCTGAGGAACGTCGGCGGAGTCATTAGGTTTCCAGTAAAGTCAATGTGTGTATTTCCACTGACTGCGGAACGGCTGCGTTCCGACTGCGTCCCAGCTCCTGCGGTCCGCAGCCCTCCAGAGCAGATACGCAGAGCTTCTATTTTTGCCGGATGCCGGAAAGCTCCGCAGCAATTTAGCACAATTCAGATTGTGCGGGACAGGAAGTTGAGCCCAGAAACAAAATAAAACATCCGGTTAATTTTCAAAATAAAATACACCGTGCTCACGGTGTGGGTCCTCGTGACTACAGCTGTCAGTCATGGCCGCAGCCGTGTCGCAACAAATCCAGACCTGGTGGGTATTGACGGACAGCAGAGCCGTTCCGCAGCGGAGCCGGTCCGCAACCGGTGGAAATAAGGAGTTAGGGCTCCTGCACACTGCCTGCGTGGCGTGAGCGTGTCAGCAGCGTGGCGTGTCCTTTTTTTATTTCGGCTCCCATGTTAACAGGTTAGAGCTTGCACACTGCCTGCGTGACACGCGCGTCTCGCGCCGAAAACGCGTGCATGCTAGAAATAGAACCGACGCCTATTTCTCACGCGACACGCAAGAATGTTGGAAGCATTTCCAGGCAAAATAGAATACGAAAAGATGTTTATATGTCATTTTGACACAAATACATTTTAATAAATGACATGTTGATGTTTGAAAGTATCTAGGTTTTGACATAAATGCAGATCTAGGCCTAAATGTAATAAAAAAAAAAAAATGTTTTCAAATATTGCATCTGTCAATACAGAACGAAATATTCTGCAACCTATTTTGCGGTCAATACTGCCGATGTTGTCTTTGCTGTTATCAAATCAGTATATATTTATGTTTAACATGAAGTATACTACTGCTTGAGTGCAGTAAATCAATGGGAAACATACATGTGTACAGACAAGGCTAGCAGCAGCAGCGCCGCGTCAGACACCTTTCTGGTGTGCAAAGACAGAAAAATCTACGCAGCCGCCACGCAACAGAAACACCACGCTCACGCCATGCAGGCAGTGTGCAGGAGGCCTTAGGCTACAATTGGCGCTGAGTGTCAATTTTCTTTTGTGATATTCAGATGGTAGGGTCAGAATCAAAGCATGGATCCATCCTGCCTTGTATCAACGGTTCAGGCCATTGGTAGTGTTGTCACGAGTTTATTAACCAGTGGGAAATTGTCCTCACCATGTCATCCCTACTGTATATTGGGAGAGATTGGTATTTTTTTCAGTATTGGGGGACACACGAGTCGACACCCCAACCCCAACCCCCCAAAAGAATGAAAATGTGCGTGTGTGCGCTTCCTGCTCCTCAGGAGGGCAGTAAAAGCTACCCCTCAGCAGTCATGAATTTATGGCCCTTATAAACACCGTTCCTCTCTCCCTCCTCTGCCTCCTCTCCTCATCCCCTCCCTCTCCCTCTCCCTGCTCCACCTTTTTCTAATAGGTCTATGCATATTTGAAACTTGGATTAAATCCAAAAGCAAACTCTAACTTTGTCTTCCCTCCCTTGCTCTGTCATTTCTTTTATCTCTGGCGAACACTCTCCTTCTATAACGCACACGCTCTCTCAAACACTGGCGTTGTTGCCGCTGCTTCAAGTTGACAAATGAGTCCAAGAAACTGGAGTTGTCTAATAGATGAACTCCTTAAATAAATGGCATCATTTCGTAAACCTCTAATGACAGCAGCTTAAGAGCTGTGATGGGCTCAGACATCCAAACCTCCAGCCAGACCACGGCTGCACCTCTGTGACATTTTACATCCTTTAACCCAGATTAGACACAGATATATATATATATTTTTTTTCTTGAGCTGGAAAGTCACACTAAATCAAACCCTTAACAAGCATGTAGCAGCTTTTCCAGGCCAAGGTTATGTTTAGCTTATTGCCGGGTCTCTGACTGCACTGACATATTGCTTTTCAAGTCGACAGGTCTCAGAGTTAAAAGCACTGCTTTCTCACTTGGGTTGTGTCCTCTTGTAGTTGTGCCTCTGCCTACATTGCAGAGCTGCTATCCAAACTAAGAAGAACGACAAAAGAATACAAGTGAACAATGGAAGTACAAAGCAACAGTTTGGGCTCCAGTGTGTCAGGTCTGGTTAGGTCCCTATGGCTTACGCACAGAATACATATTTCAAGTAGAGCGCAGTGGAGAATCACAGCTCCAAGAAGCATGCCGTGAGGAATCAATACTCTGCAGAAAGTAGTATGCAGGGAGGAATCAAAGCTAAGTATGCAGGAAAAGCTTCCACTTCTTTAACACCACTGAGGCAACCCTGTATCCCACTGCTGTGTTTGAACACCAGATTGACAGAATTGGGCTGCTGGATTTGCTGATAAGTACCAAATGTGCAGAACTTAGTTGTATGCTGTTGTCACTTTCTTTAGCAAATACTAAACAGCTGCTGCAGCCTAACCTTTTGCAGGTTAACCAGGCTCCAGATAACGTTACACTTTTTTAAAGGACTTTCTTTAGGCAGACATAAAGTAACATGGCAAAACTGCACACACAAAACTAAACAACAACAACAACAACCTCTTCTGGCTGTTGGTAGTGACACTGACACCTACTGTAAGTGTGGGTTACAGAAGCTTGAAAGAAAGTGTGAATGAATTGTATAGTAACCAAGGAAATGTATTTGGAATCACACAAAATTAGACATTTAGAAGAAATGGGGGGAGGGGAAATGTAGAAATAATGAACTATCTTGTTTTTTTAAAGCTGCAGTTGGTATAAAGGAAAAAAACAATGCCAGAATTTCAAGTAGAGTGAGACCTCTTTCTGCTGCTCTCTCTCTCTCCCCCCTATGTCTGCAGAACAGCCAATAGGAACGCTCTCTCTTTCTGAAATGACCTGTAATTGGCCAACGTCTCCTGTCATGGGCTAGATTTTCTAAAGCCTGAAAACAGAGGAAGGCCGGAGGCTAGTTTTCTCTCAGATCACTTGAATTACAATACGCTGAAAGGTTATTATGGAATATTTACCCAACAACGACAAAAATATTCTGCCTACCACAGCTTTAAGTGATTTTAAAGGAATAGTTAAACATTTTGGTAAATATAGTTGCTTCTTTCCGAGAGTGATGAGAAGATCAATATGAAAAAATCCCAGTACTTCTGTGCACCAGGTCTGAGTATTGTACAGGTATCGATACCCTGGAAATCCAAAGATCTCATGAGAGCACAATTTGAATTTGCTCAGCGAGTCACTCTGGCAATGAGTAATGACGCTCATTACCCATCTCAGTCCCTCCCCCCCTTTCTGCTAAAGCCCAAACTGTCTCCTAAGGCCCTCCCACCACAAGGGAGAATGAATGCGTGTGCATGAGCAGTGATTGACACGCAGTTAGACACCCCCCCTGGCCCCGATTGGTGCATCTGAACAGGGAGCTGTGGATTTTTGCAAATCGCACTACAGGCTGTAGGTGGTGCCAGAGGAGGCAGATTATTTTTTAATTACCAGCTTCATGTAGTTCTACTGGAACATAGGGTCAGTTTCAGAAAATGTGACAGAAAGTTAGTTTTATAAGTCTAACCTACTACATCTTTAATCTTTCGGATTTGGGTCTGGATTTCCAGGCTAAGGTATCGATACAGGCAGTGACCACAGGTTTTGGCTTTGGTTACTGGCGGCCTCACTCTCTCGACAAGACTTCGGGAAACCACACACAGTCACTGCACCCAGTACAGTAGTTCCCTAAGAAATAGTTCCAGCTCGTAACTCCCTGTGAAACCACAAATTGTCCTTTCTATATTTTGTGTTTATGTACAGAACAGACACGTTGTACAAGGACAGAGCCAGGCTAGCTGTGCTAAACCATGATAAACCGTAAGCAAAAAAAACCTGAATGACATTCCCGTCATACTCAGCTGTACTCTGCAAATGTTGGCATATTAACATGCTGAACTAAAATAGTGAACATGGTAAACATTCCTGCTTAACATCAGCATGTTAGCATTGTCATTGTGAGCATGCTGACATTAGCATTTAGCTTAGTGAGTACTGCCTCTCAGAGCTGCTGGTGTAGCTGTACACTGTTCGTCTTGTTTAATCATTTTCAATATTTAATCTCATAAAAAGACCAAAACCAAGAATATCAATTGATCCTAGTAACACAGTTTGTGTGTGTATCAAAGAATCTGTGCCATGAAGCACCACGTTCATTCATTACCATGAGAGCGAGCGCACACACACACACACACACACACACACACACACACACACACACACACACATACACACACTATAGTTCCTTCTTTTATTACATTTTTTTTAAATTTGTTTTCACATTGTACAGAAAAGACAAACTCATATAACCAAACACCCCCCCACCCCTCAAATACCAGACATAAACATAAAGACACTACACATAACCAGTTGTCGATAAGGAAAAATAAATTGTAAAAGTAAAGAATACAAGATTTTGCAAGATACATTCCCTCAACAAAAGTTAAGGGCTGCCGGATATCGTAAATGTCTAATCTTCTTACTGTGGACCTTCAACTACTGAACCCTGCACTGACTTTGGCGCACTCGCACAGGGACTCATATTCATTCATATTCTTGTATATGTCTTCTTATGTAAAATCATATCATATCTTAGAGAGAGAGAGATAGATAGACGTAGACAGACTGTACATATGTTCACTCATTCAGGGATCCGGTGTAGCTGCTCAGTGTTTTACTTTATCTTTATTTTTCTTTGTACTTCTGTATTTTTATTCTGTTTATCTTGGTTTAGTTCTGTACTTTTACCTCTATCTCTCCTATGTTTCATTCTCATTGCTGTTATGACACCTGAATTTCCCTCTGGGGATTAATGAAGGTTTATCTTTTCTTATCCTATCTTAAAAGCTATAGTGCCCAGCCCTAACAATTTGTCGATTTCTTTTTTTTTTTATGGAATTTGATGGCAAAAAGAAAAATATCAGAACGCCAGTCTTAACATATAACCCGAATAATGTGTAACATTTTTGGAATTTCCTTGTTGACACTGTACATGCAGGATACATGCATCCAAACATTTGCATGCATTCCCAGACATGATCTGGAAATGCATGCAGATGCTTAAAATCAGTTTAGCTGTGATATTGTACAATATGCTGTATTTAGCCATCGTGTGAAATCTAGTCTATGTCCTTGACATTCCACATCCGGGATTGCTCCGTTGCCGACGGAAATTTCGCAGGACTTCACTCATTTAGGCCGGATGTCCGTTACCTTCTGCTTTCTTTGTGTTGGAATTTTAAACTCCGGTGGATTTATGAGGACTATGGTCAACTGCTCCTCAGATCTCTGCAGGGTAAATCCAGACAGCTAGCTAGACTTTCTGTCCAATCTGAGTTTTCTGTTGAGCGACTGAAACAACTTTTGAATGTACACATGTTCCACCACAACAGGTTGGTGGAAGGTTTGGCAAAGCGAGACTATGTGAAACCTGACCAACAAGCTCCATTCCCGAAGTCTGCAGTATTTGTGGATGAGCCTGTATGCATGCAACATCTGTATTCTAATTGACTGTGTGTGTGTGTGTGTGTGTGTGTGTGTGTGTGTGTGTGTGTGTGTGTGTGTGTGTGTGTCTTTGTCTTTGTGTATTTACAGCGTGCTGTGGGAGCCCATGGGGGATGGCAAGCGTGTGATTTCATTGGCTGATAACCACGCACTACTCTGGGACCTGCAGGAGAGCTCCACACAGGCCACGGTAACACACACACACACACACACACACACACACACACACACACACACATATATATATATATACTGTATGCCACAGTACAGACACAGACACACACCATATCACACAATAGATAACTCATTATTTGATAACCACCATATCGTATTGGTGTTATCAGCGCACACATCCTCTCTCTGCGACAGTGTCCACTATTCATTCTGTCACACACACACACACACACACACACACACACACACACACACACACACACAGTATCTAGGCCGGTTTGTAAGATACAGCCACTTTAATATTGTTCTGTTCAGGTCTCTCCCACAGTGATAGTAATAGCGAATTTATGTTTTTAAATGTTTTCAATTGCTTTTTAATGTTTTATGTAACACACTTCGGATTACCTTGTGTGTCTTATATATAATGTTTGCCTTTCTTTCTTTAAATTAGAGATGGTCTGATACCATTTTTTGCTTCCTGATTCCGATACATGAACTTGCGCATTGGCCGATACGGAGTACTGATCCGATACCAGTGTGTCAAATATTTGATTATGTTTTAACAGCTGTATACTGTATATACTATCCCTGTATGGATGTGATATAATTGCTATCATTGTTGTACGGCCTGGCTCGGGTTAAACTCTTTGTAAAGCATGAACAACAAAAGACAGAGAATGATTGTCCTAGAACTTTCTTTTATTATGCAGTTTGACATTGAGTCATAACGGGAAAACAACATAAATAAAATACTTTTAAAGTAGATTTTCTTCTGGGCTAAATTACGCGGTATCCGAACGGTGCATAAACTCAAGTACCTTACGATACCGATACCAGCATTTTAGGCGGTATCGGAGGCTTTTCTGATACAGGTATTGGAACATCTCTAGTTTAAATAGTTCTTCACCTGTTACCTCTCCGTCAGCTCCGCAAAATCTTTTGCCTATTTTACAAATATTAGTGCTTTATGGGGTTGATGTAGGACGGTGATGCCATGTGGCTATGAGTCCCTCATCAGGATCGGTAAATCAACCTGCCAGTTTCCTGCCGAGTCTGCTAACCTGGGCTACGTTCTAAATATTGATTAAACAAGAAAAGTGACTCTTGTCTTGTTATGTCGTGTGAAAATTGTGTTGTAAACACAGCAGTCTTTTTTTTTTTTGTATCTGTCATTGGGCTAATTTGCCTAATTTTCAATTCTTCAGAATGTGATGAAAATTCAAAGAGGAACGCACAAAAGGGCCTTTTTCAAGTCCCAGTTTAATCCCTGAGTGTAGTTCTTGTGGTTTCATCGTTCCTCCATCCCCCACTCTTCTAGGAAGGCTTTCCACAATATTTTGGAACCTGGCTACATGAATTAGTACCCATTTGAAGTAAAAGTAGAAATGCCATTGTCTGAATTTAAATGCATCATTACAAGTCAAAGCCCTGATTGTAGAAATGTAAAAGTACAGAAGTATTATCCGTAAAACGTACTTAAAGCTCCACTGTGTAATGTTTTGAATTGATTCTTAGCAAAAAAAACCTTTGTTCTTTCACAAATATGTGCTCATTTATGTGTAATTACTTCCACCAACTAATCAATTTATTCTCGTAAGCGTAGAATCTGCCATTCAGAATCATTCAGAATACATACGAGCGGGTTGCTCGTATGTATTCTGCCATGTTGTGCCTCCATCTTTAAAATACATTAGCCAAAGAGGGACATACCTCCGCCTTTCGCACTTTTAGGCACCGTGACGAATGCCAGGGGGAGATTACTCGATCTGCCGGCAGATGTGACAGCCTGTTGAAGATGGAGGATCACGCTGATACTTTACTAACATTAGCTTGCATTCGTTTTGGAACCTGATAGCTGATGTTAGCAATGAAATGGTACCAAAATAACGAAAACATAAAACTATTATTACACTGGAAGGAACACTCAGGGACAAAGTCGTACTTCTTGGAATAATACGGCCACCGTAGGAGTTAAAACGCGATCGGAATGGGAGGAGCTAGAAAGTAATATTCAGTTGGTTGTCATATACAATTTCACCGCTAGATGGGAGAAATTCTTACACAATGTAGCTTTAAATTATCAACAGTAAAAGTACACATGCAGAATGGCTTCTTTCAGAGTGTATTTTTCATATGTTATATTATTGTGTTATTATCACTTATGTAAACATCATTGTAATGTTTTAGATATAATAGGTATATAGATACTATGTATACTTCTGGGTAGATTAATTGCATATTGCTGCATCATTTTGTTGTGTCAAATGTTTTTTTATATAAAATCTTCATCTGAACAGTAGCAATAAATGTAGTGAAGTAAAAGTAAAAGTAGAATATTTCCCTCTGAAATGTAGTGGAGTAGAAACATAACAGGAAAGGGACAAACACAAGCAGTTGTCAGAGATCTGAGCAACATTTTCTATGCATTAGTACTCAATCCTGTCTTTATTCCTACGATGCAGAAATGCACAATAATGGCCTTTTAAAAGACTAAAAATAAATGGATCACTATGTAACCAGTGTGTAAGTACATTTGGTCAGTTCCCTTGTAGTTGTGTCCTTCCTAATGCAAGGTGAAGAGGCTCTTCACTGTAAATTCCCTGTCTCCAACCCGCCGGCTTTGCAATTAAAATGCCCATTATGTATTTAAAGGCTCGAGATAATGGTGTGTGTCAGGTGTGCATTTGTCTGAGAATGAAGTAACAGAGTAGTGTTGTGTGTGTGTGTGTGTGTGTGTCTGTGTGTCTGTGTGTGTGTGTGTGTGTGTCAGTAAGCTGACCCTTTTGAACAATCTGTGGTCAGTTTGGATAAGTGTGTTTCTCTCACCCTGTCTATGTGTGTCTGTTGCTGATGTTCTCCATTAATTGATTATTGATTATTCATTAACATTCACATCGATCAAGGTTCAAATCACAATGATGGGTTTTATTTTGGTTAATTTAACATTGTCCCCGTTTTACAGAAAATGCAATGGTTTCAATTGTTGACCAGTTGGAGCTGTCCATTGTATTTACATTACTGCCAGGCAGTTGGAAACATACACAGTGGGATTACCAAATTGTGGAGAGGTTCGTCATGTTCCAGGATGACTGAAAAGTCTGCCATTTTCATTTCTGTTCTTTCAGAACATGGCCTAAGAGCATCATTTGTTCCTACTATGCCTTGTGTATTTGGATATTAGCTTCAAGTTAGCGTTGTTCTATCTGTGTTGAGCATTTACATTCTCCAGCTCTGTTGGCAAATTGAAGTCAGGAAAAGTTTTCTAACTGCTTTACAATGTGTTTAAGCACAGATCTTTCCCTTTGGGCTACGTATGTACTATATGCATCTTTAACACTCCTGTTTGTGTAACTGTAACTGCAGTCTGTGTTTATTTGCTGCAACCACTAGCAGCAAATGCATAATCTTTAGAGACACCAACTGTCTTTGTCCAGAGTACGCAAGCGCTGTGATTATGTGACT
The DNA here is from genome assembly GCF_008315115.2 of Sander lucioperca. Taxonomy (NCBI): domain Eukaryota; kingdom Metazoa; phylum Chordata; class Actinopteri; order Perciformes; family Percidae; genus Sander; species Sander lucioperca. Next base: position 30,698,984 of record NC_050190.1, read on the forward strand.
TTATCATAAACATTGCATTGTTCAGTTGGCTGTGAACATGACAAACCACACTTCAACATTTACAGCGGAACATGTCATCCTGTCCGACAAGCTAAATACTGTATGGCGGTGCTGCTATATACAAAGCTTAATAAAAACCATGAGGATAAATAGCTCCACCTGGTGGACAATTTAAAACATAAGGGAAACAATGAACCAATACTCAGTGCCTGTAACTTGTATGTACTATATGTGTTCTGCTTGTAATAAATTCTGTGTGTGTGTGTGTGTGTGTGTGTGTGTGTGTGTGTGTGTGTCCTGGGCCATGACCCCACTGTGAGGTCGAGTAGGACCATGGAGGCGTGGGGGTTGCTGATTCTATCCCCTGCTCAGCTATTAAAGCCTGTACCAAGGGAGAAGGAGAGAGGTGGAAAGTAATGGGGAGAAAGTGGTATAATGAGAAAGGGCGGATGGAGAAAGAGGGTGCCATAGAGGACCCGACTGATTGGAAAGATGGCGATTAGAAGGGAGAAAGAGGGAGATATAAGGAAAGAGTGGGCTTGATGAGGAGAAAGGGAATGAAAAGAGGAGAAAGAGCTTGGCAGCCAAGACAAATTCCTCCAGTGCTGATGAGAATGCTAATCTCCTTCCCTCTCTCCGTCCCTCCTTTCATCCCACTCTCTTCTCTCTCATTCCCTCTATCTGTCAGAGGGTGATGTGTTCATCTCAAGCCGTGTCCAGCTGCAGTATAGATGTGTGTCTCTCTCTCATGAGCCTGGCCTAGATGTGTGTGTGTGTGTGTGTGTGTGTGTGTGTGTGTGTGTGTGTGTGAGTTCAGTGTGGATGTTTGCGTGAGTGTGTGTATGCATAAATAAAAGAGGATCATGTGCATAAGCTTACCAGTCTGCATTGTTTGAAGGAGAGAGAGAGAGAGTGTGTGTGTGTGTGTGTGTGTGTGTGTGTGTCTGCATGTCGATGGCTCATCAATTAGAATCGCTGGTGAAATTGAGTAAGAACATCTTCCCCGGCTCACAGCACACCCACACACCTTGTCCTGCACATCTGCTCACACACGCACACAAACACATGCGCACACACACACACACACACACACTCTTTCTTCCGAAAACTAGAGAAAGCATAAATGCATGGCGATTTGACAGATAGCTTTGCATTAGTGCCGCTTGCGTCCTAAATGAATGCGTCCCCTAGTGTTGTGTGTGCTGCCTTGTTAGGGCCCCTAATTTGGTTAGTGCTTTAATAAAGCTGGGAATCTGGGATGCACGACTCTCACGCTTTGCTGCTGCACCACTTGGGTAGCCGCAGAGAGGAAGAGTCCTATTCCAAGCTTCCCACTGATCATGGAGTTTACAGAGTAAAGAGGCAGACGAAGAGGAAGTCAGAAAAACACCCTGCACTCACTGTTGTGTACATAAATGAACGCAATCAAATTCAGGGCAACCAGCTAACCCTGCCCATCTTATAAAACCCTGTGGGTCCCCAACAGTGGGACATAATGGAAGAAGGTGTGTGTTCAGATGTCAAAATTATACCCCACCCACATATTAAATTTCACTCTGAGATATGTGACACCCGATCAAGTTCCATGGGATACAGTCACAAAACCCCAGAATGAATTCAGACTATTTTATCACGATTATCAATGATAATAATGACATCACAGCAGAGAAAGCTGTTCTATCTAGTAGTTTCTCAACAAAACGTTCCGCCATTGTTGTTGTCATTTTGTCACAGTCTTCATCTGACCTTACTTTATACCCTGATGTACTGACCTCATTCATCTGCTTGATTACATTTTGGAATTTAAGCAGAAGTATGCTATGCTTGAAACAAAGTGTCAGACCTGTGTATGTAGCTGTTCTGAATGCCCCGGCCCCAGTAAGACTAAAGGTCCAGACACACAGAGCCGATAATCGGCCGTTGAACAGTCTGGCGAGGTCAGTGACTCGAGTCTGTTCGGTGTGTTCCGTGCCGTCGTCCGTCCGAGGGGCCGCCGGCCTTCATTTTGGCCGATTTGACATGTATAATCGTCGCGGCACTGGCGGCAGTCGGACTCAAATGACCCATCTGATTGGTAGAGTGCTAACCTGGAAACAGGGAGCGGAATGAGCGTGACTAGAGTCTCTCAAAACCTGACGAAAATCTTTTAAACTGACCTTTGTTGATCTGAAATGAAGACAGATTCAGCAACTGCACGGCCTATTTCTCGCTTAAAATGTTTTCAGAAACACGTTTCGGTGAACTATTTTAGTACAATATGAGATCGTATTCTGAACAAGCCGCCATGACAGTCTGTCTTTGAATTTACGGAGAAACCGGACCCACGTGACGCGTTCATCCAATCAGCTGCCGGTTTTCATTTTTGGGCGACCATACAGGCCGCCTGCTGTTATGGAGACGTATTACGTCTCGTCACTTTGGTGTGTTCTGAGGCACTTTTTTGACCAACTCGGGGAGACTAATCAGTCCAACTGCCTTTTCTGCCGAGGGTCGGCCGTCTGGTCGGTGTGTCTCGACCTTAGGGCTACGTTCACACCGCAAGTCTTAATGCTTAATTTTTTGTTTGGCTGTTCACATTACCTTTTAAAACGTGGCCTATATCAGATTCCAGTGTGAATGGTTTGCAGTTTCGAACTGACCCGCATGCGCAGAAGAACAATAACAATGACATCAGAAGCAGCGCGCTGTTGCACTAAAGTTAGAGAGGTTATGGAGGAAGTAAGAATTTTCACTTTTAGTTCAAAATGTTTGTGTAATGGCAGCCATAAGATTGATGAGCAGGTGCTGAGGAGGAGAAGAATGAAGAGAAAGACAGCCAAATTGGCTATTTTGGCCTTTTGCGGGGTTATGGCTGCAAATTCACTACAGAGGTCTTGTCTTCCTTTTTAATTTTGCTGTCTGTGTCTAGGGCTAACTCCCGCCGGCGCATAATTGTGACAAATGTCCATGTAGATTGACGTAAAAGTCTAATCAAATCCGCCTTGGTTGTTCACACTGTGGCCGCATTGAAAAAAAACAGACTTGGGTCTGATTTAGGACCACATATGGAAGTGGTCTAAATCTGATTTGAAAAAATCAGATCTGGGCAAGATTTGAGTTTTTTTGATTTGGGCCACTTTTGCCTGCAGTCTGAACGTAGCCTGAGTCACCGTTACTGTCGCGGCTGGTGAAAACCCTGCTTTCTTTCTCACCTCCACGCAGCTGGTAGATGGCTATGTAAAGTGGCCGCGCTTCTCGGATTGTTCCAGAAATTGTTTTAAAACAAGCATATCAGAAATGTAAAGGTGTTTTAACTTCTGCAATGCCTTTAATCAGATAAGTTGCAGCATGTTTGATGTGATCATTGGTATGCTCAGTAATCATAACCCGACCTGAAGAAGGCACTGATTTAATCATGCAAATCCATGGGAAAGTTATGGAAGGCCACAGAGGGAAACCTGCTTCTCTCCTTTTTTTTATCTGCCCCTCTTCTTTTGCCACCTCTCTTCAGCTCCTTTCTTTTCACTCGTTTCCTTTGTTTTCTTCTTTTACCCTCTTTGTTCGCCTTCCTTTCATCCTATCTGCTTTTCTTTCTCAGTCTTCCTCCCTCCCTCCCTCCTTGCTGCTCTGTCGGCCTGTCTCTACCTCCCTCTGTCCTCTCTAGCTGAAATAATGAGAGTGTACCAGGGAGCTGTGCGGTGACGGGGCGATCGATGATCCCTGCTCCAACAGGCAGAGACGGGGGAGAGGGAGAGGGAGAGAAATGGGAGAAGGAGAAAGATGAGGATAAAAACCTGCAGATAGTCAGAGAGCAGGGGAAAATGGAGCAGTGGGATGCTGCTTTTTAGAATTGTTAGATGCATCATAGTTTAAGGGGAAAGATAACCATTTCCAAAACAAGCCTGCTGAATTAATTGGATTCCATTTTTTTGAAAGTAGGCTGATGAAGTGATATGCTTTATAATTCAAAGTCCTTGAAGTGTTTTGACTTTGATTAATTTCACCTTCATTGTTGCTCTGTGAAACATGCGTAGCAGGTTTGATAGATATCCAGTGACAAGCATGTCGTCTTTTTTTTAAAAGCCTTAAATGCTGCGATTTAACCCGACTGCCTTTCAGCTAAACGGCTCCCGTTTCTAGATCCCTGTGACATTTTGTCAGTTAAATGTTTTTGTTTTTTTCTGTTGAAATACCTAAGAAATTACAATAACTTTGAATGATTTTCAACCAGCCTAAACAGGCTGGTTTGATTCAGCTTTCAACACTCATCCGTCTTAAATCCCCCAAGGGCTCATCTTCGACTCGACAGTTGATCCATAAGTAACTCTGAGCTGAGCGATCTAGTGTATTGATCCCTGCTATGGGACCAAGGACAGCAAGGGGTCAGTAGGCCTGCTGACTGAGCAGCAGGTTACAGAGGAGACAGGTGCATGCTGTTGCCTCCCTAAACCCACACTGGGTGGTTCTGGCTGTATGGGTCCTGATGTGCTGTTGGGCATTGAAATAAGAACAGAACATACTAATCCATATGTTGGAGCGCGTTGCAGGCAGGAGAGTAGCTCTACTTATGTAGAGGGATTGTCATAACATTCGGGTTTTATTTAAGCTTCAGGTGCAGAGCAGATTCTGAGAAAGTATTAATAACACTATCACTCTAGCCTTGCATTTCTGATAAAAGTTCATTTTCCTTAAATATAAAATGTTATGTTACTTTATTATACAGCCTCATCACTGCACACAACCTGCATTAATTGATATACTGGCAATTTGGGACAGGCTGAAAATGCACCATCTGAAACCACATAAGACTGAAATGGCTAATGTGTTGGCAAATGGTTGTCAGTTTACTCATCCAGCAGATGCGGAGCTACATTAGCATCTATTCAAGTTGTTTTCCTGTCCACCTAAGGAATGTTAATACAATGTTTACTCTCCTTTTAGCTCTGTTTTGGGCTCCACCAACTCCTGAGAAAAATATCGAGCTACTAAATGCTCCATTGTGTTTACCTAGCCCGGTTTCAAAACCTCTGACACGCTGCGCTTACATCTCAGACTAGCTCAACAATTCAAATAGGTCTGGAGCTGTGCCCACTGACAGCTGTTTCCTCCAGTTGGAGAAAAAGAAGAACAAACTTTAAAGGTCCCATGTCATGCTCATTTTCAGTTTCATACTTGTCTTTTGGGTTTCTACCAGAACATGTTTACGCTTAAATATTTCAAAAAAAAATGTTTTGTCTCATACTGTCTGTCTGAATATACTTGGTTTGGCCTCTGTCTGAAATGCTCCCGTTTAGCGTCTGTCTCTTTAAGAAAAAAGCCCAGTCTACTCTGATTGGTCAGCATTTTTGGGTCTTCTGCATCTGCCCTCTCGGAGTCTCTGCACCACCATTGCAGCCGGGGAATGACTGTACCGGCACTGTAGCAGATATATATATATATATATATATATATATATATATATATATATATATATAAATATATATATATATATATATTATATATATATATATATATATATATATATATATATATAAAATATATATATATATATATATATATAAAATATATATATATATATATATAAAATATATATATATATATATATATATATAATATATATATATATATATATATATATATATATATATATAAAATATATATTGTGACATCACAACCGTACGGAAGTCCTGATGGCTCGTTTAAAGGCAGTTTCTGAATACGGGCTGTGTGCATTTCTCCGTTGATTGAGTGTTTCGATACTTTCACAGTCCCTAACCCTAACTTGTCATGACAAAAACCGAATGACACTTAATGACAGAAGCATTATGTCATAAACATTTATGACTTTTATAATGTTTGACACGTTCAGTGTCATGTCACTCTTATGTAGATACCTTCAAGTAAAGTGCTACCAACAATTCTTTGTGAGTTTGTCTTCACAAAAAACTCCTTTCACATTGCAATTCATTTGATGAATTGTTAATATTTTATATATATTTTATATATGTATTAGTCTAGTTTTGAATTAGTATAGAGTCTTAAAACTAGGACTGAATCAGACCAAAATGACGTCTTGAGGGAGACATTTATTGCAAAGTAGGTTGAAGTTATTTCAGTAACCGTGTACATTTTTCAGCATGGTGTAAATCTGCAGGAAGTTGGTGTGCCAGTAATGCCCAAAATATGACTACAGAGTCATACAGAACGATTGTAGTCTTGAGTGTATGACTTCTAATAATGCCTTATTATGCTGATTGAGTGCACCGTACCGGCTGAACCTGTCACAGATAATTTGAATGGAATTCACGTCCCTGCTCAGAGATGGTAATGAAGGTGTTGCTGTCCTGTGCAGGTCTCCAACACTGCCACCCTGGAGGGCAAAGGTCAGCTCAAGTTCACCTCGGGCAAGTGGAGCCCCCACCACAACTGCAGCCAGCTCGCCACAGCCAATGACACGGCCATACGAGGCTGGGACCTTCGCACCATGAGGTAAAATAATAATCCAATACATTCTGCAAACATAGTAGTTTGATGTTTTTATTTCAAATGCAAATCCCGATATTGATACTTTAAATGGCCATTGGAAACTTGAAGAAGTACAGATATTTGAGTTGATAAAGCCACGTGTGCGAAATACTGGCTGACAATAAGCCAGTGCCAAGAAGGATAACCTCTAGGCAGTGGTGGAAGCGAGCTTGGGACCGGGAGGTCGGCGGTTCAATCCCCAGACCGGCAGGATAAAATCTGGATGGGGAAAGTGAAAGAGCAGTGCTTGTCCCTCCCTCATTACCACCACTGAGGTGCCCTTGAGCAAGGCCCTTAACCCCAACCGCTCCAGTGGAGCTGCTCAGTAGTCAGCAGATCAGACTGTGGTTGTACTGGGCAGCTTCCAGGTATGAATGTGTAACTGTGTGAATGTGACAGGTCGTCGTTGCAAATGAGAAATTGTTCTCAATCGACTTACCTGGATAAATAAAGGTTAAAAAAATAAATAAAAAATCTTACAAACTAAACAGAGAACCGTATACTGCAACTTTATTGAAAAGAACTAACATCAAATACACATAAAACACCATAAGCAAAACCAGGTTGGTTGTCGAACGTTAAGCACAGTTCACTGGAAATGACTTTGAAGCCACTGTCTGTCTTTTAAGTTCCACGCACCCATTCATGTTTTCATAAACCTTTTTTGATTTATAGTAGTGCTGTCAGTTAAAGCCGTCAATTTTTTTATCGCAACGTTCTTTTTGGCCTAGCAAACTTTTATGTTTTTTTCACATGCTGTTGCAACAACTAGTAACGCTAGAAAAACTACAACACCACACCGGATCTAGCTAGACCGGAAACTAAACAACAGGCACGCTGCACACACTTGTTTGGGCTTGCGAGCCGGCCAAAGAGTAGTAGGCTAACGTTACGTTTTGAGTGGATGGCGAGCGCGAAACACCGAAATGGATGCCAAAAAGATTCTGAATGGAAAGTTGACTTTTAAAAAGTTGCCAAATGGTTCCATTGACAAGACCAAAGTGATCTGTGTGTTTTGTCGTTGTGAACTGAGCTATCATCGCAGCATGTCCAGTCTGAAATACCACTTGATGACCAAGCACACAGCTGATGCCAATTCTCCGCCCCCTCGTCAAAGCCAGGTGACAAAAGCACAAAGCCAGCCAATCCACTTTTCCATGTTGATAAGAGCATTAAAATTGAGAAAAAAATAATTGGACAAAAAGAAATCTAGGGACATTTAGAATAGATAAAAATGTGCGATTAATTGCGAGTTAACTATGACATTAATGCGATTAAATATTTGAATCGTTGAACAGCACTAATTTATAGTTTGTAATTTTCTAATTTGTAGTTTTAAATAAGAACGTAATGTGCAAGATAATGAGGCAGGGAGTTTTCTCTCTTGGTCAATCACGTAAAATGCACTACACATTACTATTACTATTTACTATTACTTTTCAGAATGTAAGTAGCAAAATTAAGGCGTGAAAAAAAAAAAAACTAAATACAAAGCTGCACATTGCTACGATTTTGATCAGTTCTGTTTTTGTCCAGAAAATGACATGAAATGCGCTGTCTGGCGTAATGTTCTCTGTGGAAACGCTAGGACGGCAGTGGTATCAGTGGACTGATTGGCTGAGGGAATCTTGTCTTTTTATGACACATATTTAGTTTGCCTGTGTTTGTTTGTGAATCTAATGATGCGTAGGGCTCTCCTCAGCACATGATGAAGTGCGAGGCGGCGGAACACTAATGTTCCTGCTTGACATGGAGCATGTGTACTACCAAACATTAACCTTGTAACTGCAGGTTATCAGCTACCCACCTTACAACCTCTATCTCTCTCTGTGTGTGTGTGTGTGTGTGTGTGTGTGTGTGTGTGTGTGTGTGTGTGTGTGTGTGTGTGTGTGTGTGTGTGTGCGCATTGATTGTGATTCCTTTGTTTCTGAGGTATGTGGTGAGTGAGTTCAGCAAGTGTGTACGTGTTGGCTCTGCTAGAGGAATAATAATCACTATCCATCGCGAAGAGATTGAGAGGGTGCCGGGTGAAGGAGAAAGAGAGAGAGAGAGAGAGAGAGAGAGAGAGAGAGAGAAAGAGAGAGAGAGAATATATTTACAAGATGTGTATCACAGGCCCAGATAAGATAGTTGAAACATTGATATCACTCCCCTTCAGCCCCATAACAGATTATAGAGTTCCTGCACGCTCCATTTTAGCCTTTCTCTTCCCGCTGTGCTATTTTGAAAGATGCATCAGTGCTGATTTGGCCGTCGGCACAAAGCGACAGAGGGGGCGGCAGCACAGGGCTTGTTAGCGGAGAAAACCGTCTCACCTCTGATATCACAGTGTACAGAAATATATCTTATGCATTACTTTATACACATTTACCCAAAATTGAGCTGGTATCTTTGGAAAGGTTGAGATCTATGCTAATATTTAAAATGAAGTTCTGTGGGTATTAACAATTTTTGTAATGACTGGTCCATCAATGAATCATTGCTTTAAGGCAGTGTTTCTCAAATGGGGGTACGTGCACCCCTGGGGGGTACTCTGGAGGACTGCAGGGGGTACATAAGATTTTTAAGTTACTTCTACTGTCTTTTTTTTCTCCAAGTTTGTTGCTTTTTTCAAGGTTTTTGTCGCTGTTTTTGAAGTTTGTCTCCTTTTTTTTGAAGGTTTTGTCATTTGTTTTGACCTATTCTTGCCTTTCTTACTTTTTTCTACTGTCTTTTTCCTTCGAAGTTTTTGTCACTTTTTTCAAAGTTTGTCGCTTATTTGAATTTGTTGCCACTTTTGTCAACCTAGTGTTGCCTTCCTTTCTACTGTGGGTTTTTTTTTCGAAGTTTTTATTACTATTTTCGACCTATTCTTGCCTTACTTACTTCTTTCTACCGTCTTTTTCCAAGGTTTTGTCAGGGTTTTTTTAAAGTTTTTGTCCCCTTTTTCCATCAGCATTTAAATGTTTTCCTGGTCCAAGGCTGTTGTTTAGTAAATCTATCGCTGACATCGCTGTATTGTTACCGCTGTATTCTACCAAAAATTATACGCGCTGGTTAGGGGGTACATGGCTTAAAAAAAACTGTTCAATGGGGGTACATTATTGAAAAACGCTAGAGAACCACTGCTTTAAGGTATAGATTTCATTTTCATTTTCATTTAGCTCAGACTAGTTACTGTCATTTGAGAGTAATTAGTTATATTACAATATTACTGTCTTTGAATTGTAATGCTTTACACTAGTTTTGCGTTACTTTTGAGTTACTTTTATATTCATAATATTTTGTATAATTAATATGAATATGCAAAGTAACTACAGCTATAAAAATAGAGAAGTAAAACGTACAATAGGCAAGTAGGAGAAAATGAAAATACTCAATTAAAAGTACCTTACAGTTGTATTGAAGTACGGCATAGTTACTTTCCACGGCTGATAAAAATGTAATGATATTTACGTGCAGCAAGCCTAAACATTAATTCCTGACATGTTTCTATCTGTCAGCAGCTCGGACACACTGCTGTCCGCGCTGACGTACCGTCACCTGTTGGGACACAGATGTTGTCCGTACCGTCTCTGGTTCTGGCTCTGACCACGGGAACAGTGACGGGACAGCTCGCTTCAACGCAGCATAATAACTCCTGAAAATAATATCCATCTCGCAAATGTATCTGTCTCTGCAGTCATCTCAACCATCGAATACAGCAACAGGAAATAATACTTAATACTAATACTAAGGAAATAAACACCACTAAATGTCGGGTTAAAATGCATTGTAACTCGCGTTACTGAGATTGTAACGGTTATAATATTACCAAAATTTAATTTGTAATGCGTTATATTACTGCATTACAGCAAAAAGGAATACATTACTGTAATTGCGTTACTTTTGTAACGTGTTACTCCCATCACTGCTCATTAAGTAAGGATTGAATCACTGGGTCAAACGCAGCCCAGTCCTGCACTAGCTCGTCTTCTGTGAAGCTTCAGGCAGTGCTCAGAGCTGAATATAGTGTGCTGCAGAAGTGTGTGTGTGTGTGTGTGTGTGTGTGTGCGCGCACACATGTGTGAAGTGGTTACGAGTAGATAACTTGCAAGTGTGAATGAGCACTGAGTCGTGTGTGTGTGTGTGTGTGTGTGTGTGTGTGTGTGTGTGTGTGTGTGTGTGTGTGTGTGTGTGTGTGTGTGTGTGTGTGTGTGAGTGTATGTGTGTGTGTTCATGCATGCACATCCGTGCGCAAGTGTGAAGTGGTACGAGTGGAAAACTTGCAAGTGTGAATGAGCGGTGAGTCACGTGTGTGTGTGTGTGTGTGTGTGTGTGTGTGTGTGTGTGTGTGTGCGCGTGCGTGCGTGCGTGCGTGCGTGCGTGCGTGTCCATGCCTCTACATAAATGTGGCCTGCTTGTGCATCTGTAAGTGTGTGTGCGGTTTTGTGTGTGTGTGTGTGTGTGTGTGTGTGTGTGTGTGTGTGTGTGTGTGTGTGTGTGTGTGTGTGTCCAGTTGGTGTGGCAGCTGTGTGATGGCAGCCTCCCAGCACGCTCCACTGCCTCCTCAGACGACCTCTGAGGTGTGCCCTCATACACACACACACACACACACACACAAAAGCACACATGAAGGTACACACACACACACACACACACACACAGAAAACACACTCTTATCTTCTTCCCCCTTCTCCCCCCACATTCCCGAGGCTCGTCACCCACTCTGCCAGCCCAATCATGGCTGCCCTGCTCTGAAATAAGGACAGGGAGAACAGCCCAGCAGTGAAGCAGCCGCCTCTAGTTAGTCATCTAAAACCCTGGAGAGGAGCACAGTATCTAAAACACCCCATCTCCCAGACACACAGTGCTTAAAAAAAAAAAATACAAAGATAACACTGCTTATAAAACATATATGGGCAGATCCTGTTCTAGTTTGTATTACTGATGTAATATGCAGCATTATTTAAATTATGGAATATTACACTCCGATATTGGGGACAGATAGCGGCATTTAATGCAAAAACCTGACACATTTTCACTTCTTCTCAGCCTGTCTTTTTCATTGTATCTTTGCTTTTACATTGTTCAGAACTCAGTGCCTGTTGTAAAGGGCTGCTGTTGTGATTTTTAGGCAAAATCTTTTTTATTACTGTAGTTGTAAAGGTCAAATTTCACTTATACCGTAGGTCGTCAGAAAGTGCTTGGCAGCATTCCGAAGAGTTTACTTGGTGAAAAAAAAAGTTGGCATTTTTACATGGAATATGGTGGCTGTAACAAATGTAAAAATATCACACAATATTGATTAAATATACAACAGATTTAATATACAACAGATCGATGATCGACGTGATTGAAGTGTTGAAACCTCAGAGCTTCCAGCTGGTACAAATAATTGGGGTTGCTGTTTGTAACATAATTAAATGCATTTAGACACATGACAAATTTGAATTTGAATTTGAACAATAAAACACACACTTGCTCAATTTCATACACTCAGGGTGCACTTGGAGTCCTGGTATGACCAGTAGCTTATGGTGGCTAATGTTAGCCAATGTCAGCAATGATACAGCTGCATATTTGATATTAAGGAGACAGTTTGCTGACTTTTGCCTTGTTCAGACCTGGCATTAACATAGGCGGTGCCAGGGGCTTGGGGGAGCAAAACATTGCTGTGGTTAATTTATAAAACAAATTTTTTGTTAAAGGTCCCATGCCATGAAAATGTCACTTTATGAGGTTTTTTAACATTAATATGAGTTCCCCCAGCCTGCCTATGGTCCCCCAGTGGCTAGAAATGGCGATAGGTGTTAACCGAGCCCTGGGTATCCTGCTCTGCCGAAAGCTCAGATGGGCCAATCTGGAATCTTCCTTTTATGATGTCATAAGGGGAAAAGTTACCTCCCCTTTCTCTGCTTTGCCCGCCCAGAGAATTTGGCCCACCCATGAGAAAGAGAGAGACATCATGGCTTGCAAACAAGCGAAGCACATTGACTGTAAATATTAATGGACAATGCATCCGGTTCGGCGAAGTGCTGCCTTAAACCTGCATTCTATCTGAATTCCAGCAGAGGGCATCACGTGCAGATGCAAAAGGAGTTTGGTTTCTGTAGAAGTCTATGAGAAAGTGACCCACTTCTCACTTGATTTATTACCTCAGTAAACATTTTCATAATGAGTTCATGGTCTCAATCGCTAGTTTTAAGTCTTCTGCAACACAGAATGATGTTCATTTTTTGAATAATGGTCTCGTTGATTTTAAAATCGGCGATAAAGTAGGGGGTGTTTTAGGGCGTGGCTATGATGTGATTGCCAGTGAAAGTGTGTAACGTAACGTAGAGTGTAAGGGCTCCTCCCTTACTCTTCCCTCTCGTCTAAATTCGTCACAACCAGGATGGCTGCGCCCGTAACTGCAAACTCGACGACTCATAGCAGATCTCCACAAACCAATGGGTGACGTCACACGTGCTCTGCCCATTAATATTAACAGTCTATGGCGAAGCATGGCAGTTGGTCAAGGCCACACCCCCACCCTCCACCTTGCCCCCCCTCTCTCCTCTTCAATAGCATTTAAAGCTACAGACACAGAAATGGCACATACTAAGTAAAGCTCATTGTGAGACTGGCTCTAGTGGCTGTAATTCTGCACCAAGGCTGAATTTCGGGAGACTTCAGATACAGTATTAGGGGACCACTAAGGCCTATATAAAAGCACCCAAAAAGCAGCATGTCATAGGACCTTTAATGTGTGAATACTATAATTTTATATTTGAAAAATGAAAAAATACACCTGTACAATCTAATGTTATTCAGTACACGGCTCTGCCATAGTCTACCTATGAATTTGTCAGAAAATTGTAAATTCAGTTATTTGTTTGTTACTCAATTGAATTATATGTGTATTATCATACCGTAGGTAAAAGTGGTGTTGTACTGGATTACATTGTATTATTATTATTATTATTATATTTTTGTCCTTCCCATTTAGATACATGAGGGGGACAGAGTATTAGAAAGACCTCTCAATATAAAGCAGTCCAGTACAACGCCATCACTAACTAATAATTAAATGAACACCACTATGACATCATAAAGTAGACTTTATGCAGACCAGTTGTATTGAATTGCATTAGATTGTACAGGTGCACCTAATAAAGTGGCCATTAAGTGTATGTTTTTGTTAGATTTAGATATTTAAAGTCAATGAAAGTGCATCAGGGCTGCACATGTGCACATGGTAAAATAAAGACAGTGATATTAGCAAGTAGTTTAACTATTTACATGATTAAAAACTTGAACAGATTTTGTCTGCCACAGCTGCTGACTGTGGATTTTGTGACTACCGACCAGATTTATCTAAGCAGGCTAAGTCTAAATATTCTTTTGACAGTGGGTGTGGGCTGGTCTCCCCCCTGTGCACTAGCAAATACATCTACTTGCCATAATTGACACGACTGGCATCAGAATGGCTCTTTCTGAAAGCCCTGCATTCAAAGCTCCAACATCTTGTCCTTTTCGTGATGCAAAACAATATTGAATTAATGTCGTATTTTTGATGGAACAATTTCTTGAGAAAATGCCACAAAAAAAATTGATACAGTTGCAGACCCCCCTGTCATTCAGAAATCATTTTGGAGTTATGTAGCCTTATCAGTCATACTGTTTGGCCATTGACAAAAATAGGTCTCGTATGCTGACAAGAAAAAGTTTGAAAATCAGAACTTTTTGAGGAACTATGCAGGTCAGATACAATTATCATAGCCTGGAAGACACGGAATGTCAGTCATACTGAAGTTTAGAATGTATAGCACGCATGGATACATTAATGTATATGTGTACTATAGTAACAATTCTATATAACTTATAACTTTCTTTGTAGAGAAATTATGAAAAAACACTGTTGTGTTAGTTTGTGGGGAATCAACTGTGTGTCATTCTTGGCACACTGGGGTGCTTTGAGCCTTAGAATAATATTAGGGTAGCTAACAGGCATGTAGTACTAGCCACTGTGTGTGTGTGTGTGTGTGTGTGTGTGTGTGTGAGTGAGTGAGACATGCCTGTCACTGGAGATGTTCTTCCACTGCGTCTCCCCTGAATTCCCTCTTGGATCGACAGTCCACAGTGAGGGGCTAGACACACACACACACACACACACACACGCACACACACAAACAGAGCTGTGAAATAGCTGTCACGCTTGCGGCCATACCATGCACTGCGGGGTGCATACTGAAAAGCAGTGCAGTGCTGCAGTGAAGCATGGACTCTCTACACCTCCTCTGTGCTGTATATTTGTGCATGTGTGAGTGTGAGCGAGAGAGAGACCGACGAAGAGCAAGAGAAGGAGAGAGAGGGGGCACAATTAACAGATATGGAAAGAGAGAGCGTAAAAGAAGGTGAAATGATTGATAGTGGTGCTATTTGCTCCTTCACAATCCAGGTTAAAAGTCAGCTGTCTGCTGGTACAAAGACAAGTACTAGACAGCATCACAACTCGTCATCCACACAGACAACAGAGGTTCCTGTTCACACTGCACGCCTCCTGACCAAAAACAGCCTTTTCATTCCACCTGTTCAACAGATATGGCAGTGCTTCAGCGTGCGATAGGGTACCCAAGGTAAACCATTATTCAAAAGCCTTTTCCATCATATTTTATTCACATATTCAAATATAGCACCATTATGCAAAACGTGTTGCCTATCGGGAGTATCGTATATCACATTCTAATACGAGCCGTTATGCAAAAGATGTCAGCTGTTTTTGAAATAGTGTTATTCCATATGCCGCTGCTGATTTGAGGGTAACCTTTTGAACCCGGCTACTGTCAAATCGATCATCGGTAACCTTTTCATGTGCTCCAAGTCCCTCCTCCCCCCACCCCCTCCCCATCAGACATGAACCAGACATCATACTGTAACTCTCATAATGGTATTTTCATGACCTTATGCAAACCTTGAAATTAAAGAATAAAAATGAACAAAAATACCTTTTAGATTTGTGACACATGCCCACCACCCCACTTAGTTACTGTCGCTATGGCTGTCAAGCTTTCTATTCCTGCACGGTTCATGTGCAGTTTACAATGATAATAAATGTATGATAAAATGTATTATTAATGATGGTTTAATGGTGCAGATTTACCACTCGAAATTCTTTGTAATTTTTGAAACCGTGGCTACTTTATTTCCGACAGAGGTAAACAAAAACGGTCTGCTCTACATTATATTGTCCTAAACCATCTCTATCCATAGAGAAAATGTAAGATCCGACAGTTTTTTCCTTCTAACATAACCCTGTTTGGCTGCTTAGCTTACGTAGTTGTTCTTCTTACGTAGTTGGTGTTACATATAGTGCTATATACTGTAAATAAAGTTTGATTTGATTCTTATTTTCAAATGGTATATTTTCAACTTTTAACCTTACAATAACACGCTTTTAGAATGAGGACTAACAGACATGTTTGACAAATATAATACCATCTCGCTTAACGTTCACGCTGGGGTTGCTGGAATGTGAATTTCCCCCAATCCAGTGAAAAGCAGGACAGACCTGCTAACTTTAGGCTAAACTGTGATATATTAATATCAAGGACTGGCTTACACAGTGGATGTGGTAGTCATGAATGGAGCTTTTTTAAATGTTACCTGTAACCCCACAAACTAATGTAGTTTGGCGGGGCGGTGGCGCTGGGTAGAGCATGCAGGAGGCAGGACATGTCACAGATTACACTGCACTCACATAGCCGGTTTGTAATTTGGTCATGAACAACCCAAGTCCTTGCAGTTCCTTGAATTTGTCAGACAACTTTACACCGCCTTCACATTGGCACAGTAGATACGACTGCGGAACGACTGGAAATCATTCATTTCCTATGGAGATTCACAGACCGCATGCAAATGGGTCCGAACCGATGCGAACAAGTGCGGTGTGGAAAAAATGGGGTCCGTTGGTCATCCGGATGCGTTAAAAAAATGTAACTCGTACGACAGGCAACGGACGGTTCCTATCCAACAATCCGAGCGGAAGTTAGCGTTGCTATGGTACGATAAACAAATCTGAATTATTAACTTTAAAAAAAATATTGTGATTTCATAACGATATGTTGTCATGTAATTTTTTTTTAATTTTCATGATTTCCTAACGTTATTAGGGCAGTTAATACAATTGCTCGTGTTAGCTAATCAACGCTAACTAGTTAGCTAGCCTGAGCTTGCTAGCTCAAGTGAGTTGACGTTATGTCTGTTTATATCTATATATATATATATATATATATATATATAACTTGCTGCATGTAAAGCACTTTGTGACTCTGTCTGTGATAGGTGCTATATAAATAAAGTTTACTTACTTACTTACTTACTTAGCCCTCAGATGAGAGGTCATAGAGAATTGGACATTCGGACACTGACAGAATGAGTCATTCTCTCCGCCATTTTTTTTCTACTCCCGATTTCTACAATTCCGTCGCTTTCAACGGTGTAGTACAACGTCCACTGGGGGCGCATTACGTATTACGGAACTGATTTCAAGTGCCAGTGTGAAGGCGGCGTTAGGGTCGGCCCTTAGCAACAAAAGTTCCTGGATTTTGTTGTCTCTCCAGTTAGACATTCTATTTGTTTGCTTCCGGTTTCACGCCAGCCCCATGATAGAACCGTCATCAGCACGCCCACTAGCTCACTGTGAATTCTCTATTCACACATAGGCTCAATCAGACATAACGTGGACTTTGTCCTCGGGAGCTGGCAGGGTATAGTCTGTTTAATGTCCGATCCAACTGATTCAGACATTTGCATTCTTACATACAACTCTTCTGGGTAATATCTCGATAGTTTCAAGGTTTGCAGTGCATGTGTGAAAGGGGCTTGACTGTTTAATCCATTATTTACACTTTTCCTCTTGTGTTTTAAGTTTTGGAAACGCAAAAAAAGACGCCACTCTTAAATCTTCAATGTATGTAGAAACCTAAAGCTTGACATACCTGCCATTCATAGTTAGAGTTGCTAAACTATGATTGGACAATAGCTTTTTGTAGGGGTGGTACGGTTCATGAAAAAACATCCGAACCGCTCGGCTCGCTTGTCTCGGTTCGGAGCGTGTGTGCGTCGCACGGTTCGTCAGTAGACTGTTAATGTGCACTAACCACTTACTGCTGTAGTGCCCACTTTCGACACCTATGTTAAAACACTTACTGGAAACGACGAGGGGAATGAGCGTGACGAACGCAACACATGGCAGCTGATTGGACGAACGCGTCACGTGGTTCTTGCTGCTCCCGAATTTCAAAACAGACTCTAATGGCGTCTCGTTCTGAATACGATCTCGTATTTTACGAAAATAGTTCACCAACAAGTGTTTCTGAAAACATTTTAAGCGAGAAATAAGCCATACAGTTGCTGAATCTGTCTGGTTTTTTTTATCTTTTTTTTTTGAAGGTCAGTTTAAAAGATTTTCGTCAGATTTTGAGAGGCGCCGAGCCAACCGCTCCTCGGGAGTGTGGAGTGCTGCAGGTCACGTCACATACAGAAATGTCAAGTGGGAGAGATAAGGAAGGCTGCCCAGAGTTGGAGGATGCGCTAGCGTCGTATATAGTCTGATGTGTGGGAACATTTTGGATTTCATGTTACCTATGATGACAGCGGAAATAAACAATAGATAGAACTGCCACTGTCTGCATGTATTGTGCAACATGCATTCAATATGCTAATTTTAGCTATATATCATATGCTGTAAATAAGTATATTTCTGGAGTGTTAATGAGTAAAAGAAAAAATAACAAGAACCGTACAGAACCGAAAACCGTGACCCTAAAACCGTGATACGAACCGACCCGTGGATTTTGTGAACCGTACCACCCCTAGCTGTTTGGGTTAACGAATGTTTAAGTCATTTTTATAAGACTAAGATGTATCACATTGAGATACATGGATACTTAATGATTTGTAATGGTATGATTGCTACAGTGCTATTGACAAGTACTGAATTCAGACATCTTTAATTACAATAACATGATGTTTAGGGGATGTAACATTATTGTTTGCCAGTTTACACTTCAGTCAGTTGTGATATTAGTTTTTCTCTCATCGACTTTTATGAGCACTTCATGCTAACTATCAGATCCCCCCCCCAATCATTTAGGCTGCTTGGTGTAATGATCCCTTACTTTTGTGCATGGGAAGGCTCTTGCCCTCTCTTCTTCTCTCCCTCCTTTCTTCTCTCCCTCCCTCTACCTGCCTCACTTTCTCACATCTTTCTTTCTCTGCCAGCTCCATCTCAAAGCCAGGCTTTAATTTTGATCAGCGATGAAATGATTGCTCTCCTCTTTCGATTTTTCTTCTCATCCCCTCCCTCCCCACAGCAGTTGTCATAGAAACAGAGGTGTGTGTGTGTGTGTGTGTGTGTGTGTGTGTGTGTGTGTGTGTGTGTGTGTGTGTGTGTGTGTGTGTATTTGCGTGTGTGTGAGTTTGTGTGTGACTGTGAGCGTCTGTGTTCCAGTCGATCCCCTCAGCAGAGAGATTTATCGCCCAGGCTAAGCCAGGAGTGTGTGTGTGTGTGTGTGTGTGTGTGTGTGTGTGTGTGTGTGTGTGTTGGCCAAATGTGTGCTTGTCTGTCTACCTTTGTAGCATCCCTCTTACACTCCTAAATCTTCTTCTGTATTTACACACATAACAGTATTTTAGGCAGTGTGTTTCCCCAGTTTTATGTTTTTATCTGTGTGTGCCTAACAGTGTGTGTAATAGGTCCCCTGTCCCCTCATCAACCCCCCATGACCACCCCCCCCGCCCCTCCCCATCACACACACTCACACACTTTCAGCCTATCTGGCTGGATGACTTGAGATTGAGTGTGTTTGGTGGCTTAGGTCGGCCACAACTCTAATCCTCTGCACTCATACAAACACAAACACACACTAGCACACATACAAAAAGTCCCAGGTCTCTCCACTATTAGCCAGGGCAAGGGGAAGTGTGTGTGTGTGTGTGTGTGTGGGTGTGTGGGTGTGTGGGTGTGTGTGTGTGTGTGGAGGGGATTGCTCAGAGACACCAGAGAGGGAAAGAGCGAAACTAACCCAATTTCCTGCTCCATTTCCTTTTCACGCGGCCGGCGCGTCCCATTCCACGACGGGCCGGGTTGAACAGCAGCCACCCTACAGCCCGGGGTCACGCCTTTTACCTCAGAGTCACACACAAGAGAGGGAGGGAGCACTGTAAATAAATCATGTGCTCCAAAATTACACATGAAACAGCTATTTTGAGGGAAATTGAAGTTCACCCAAAGATCCCAAGTCGACTCAGATTCATTCTTCTATCTTCCTTAAAATCCTGTTCCATAAAACATGTGGTAATGATTAGGAAAAAGCAGCTGTATAATAACTGTAAATATAAAAAGTTGGGAAATATGGATAGCATCCTTTTTCACGGTTTATGTGGTTTTGTATTGTAATATTGATAGATATATCGTGATATAGTAACATTTTTGGAATATCAATTGAGAAACCTTCAGCAGAGTCAAGTCATCACTACTGTATGTTGGTGTTGTTAAACCACAGAAGCACACACTGGTCACTGTGATGTTTAAAGGGTAATTTCCATATGCAATGTAATCCTATAGGGCATATAGGCACCGTCAATGTACGTCCACTAAAAGTGCTGTTTTTGCCGCTGACGTGCTCAGATTGTTAGTCTTAGTGTCGAGAACATTATGGAAAGGATCCCTACAGAGATCTGCCTTTTTTTTAAAGAGTAAGATCCTTTTTGTTTAACCAGACACAGCCCTGGAATCGCCATCGCCAAACTCACCAGACTCCATTTTATGAAAAATAAACCTTGATAGAAAACTGTCAGACATCAATCAAACAACCATAACCATTGCCTAATCCTAGTGCCTTCCAGGCAGCGCTGCCTCGAAGGAGACGTTGGGGGCTTAAAACACAGATAATCATCAAACAATGACTTAGAACACATATGCCATATTGAAATCACAGAACTTATCAAATGGCAATATTCCTGGGCTCTCGAAACTACAACACCACCCTTAAAAATGGGATTTAGGTCTTTGTGCTTGCTTTATTTCATTGAGAATGCACTACATACATTGGTATAAAGTATGCAACTGGAACACAGCTCATGTTTGGAAATCTTGACATACTCAGACAACATGTTGAAGTAGAAGGCCAAACAGAGTGTGCAGACCTCCGCCAAGGCCATGCCCTAAAGCTCAGCGCCGGACGGTTTCCTTAATCCTGCTCCCACCTTTGGTTTTAGCGATATTCATGGTTTGGTAAAACATCGGTAAAAGTTCATGCAGAGAGTGGTACTTCAGCAGAGGAGCACAAAGGGCATATACATGCTAATAAGTTCAAACCAGATATCAATTTATGTACACTCATTTGTGCAGAATAAGTCATTTAGAACATGCATGTTTGCTCAATCTATGCTCCATGAAAAATGTGTGTTTTCAGTGGAAGTTGGTGGAAGTTATTTGACATTGTCTGTCAAGCTCCATATGCTAACACCAACGACACGGTCCAGTGGCAGTGACAGCACGTACAAACACACACACACACACACACACACACACACACACACACACACACAGAGTCACACAAAGTCCCTGAGTTGTCTTGACCTAATTGAAGCCCAGCGGTCTGCCTGAGGTCATTCTCTTATACCTCCTTTATTTTAATGAGATTTTTAATTAGCATGTTAATTGCCTAACGTGATCAGCAGGGTGACTAGCTAGCTGGCTAGCTGCTGTTGGCATCCAGCTGGGCCATAACACTGAGGCTTTCCACTCTGCTGAACAAAACCGTGCCAAGCTGAGCTTTGCTAGGCTAGCCTGGAGAGCAAATGGTCTTAAAAGAAAAAGAAGTACTGATTTTCTACAGTCTTATTTTGCACGTATGGTGGGGGCAGAGCTCTAGATCTAATTAATTACCAGTTTATTCAAATGGGTTTCCATTTGCTGATACCACGTTGATTTGCTGCTTTCTTCTTTCATTTAGAAAACAGGCAGCTTCCTCATATTAGCAACAGGACCTATAATACATATTCCTGTCCACCTAGTAACTTTATTACACACACAGTAGAAGGGCTGCTTATGCAGAAATAGGATTTTTCATATGACATGTTCTAAATGCTGTTCTGCAGTCCTTAATATGTTTTATCATTCTGTATATAGACAAATCCAGGTTGAAGGCAGAAGTAAACAAGCCTCCATTACTGTGGTGGCATCTCGCTGGCCAAGTACTGATCTAGGGACTCCTGTGTAGAATCTAAAACACAGAGTAGGGGTAGTAGTTGCATGTTGACAGTGGACCGACCAGGGACCACTTTTGAAGTCTGATTTATGCTTCTGCGGAGGCTCCATGCAGAGCTTTCGCCATAGCCTACGTACGTGGCCTGAAGTTTATACTTTGGAGTGTGGGCTGCCGGTGGAGATCCATCTAGCTCACAGCGGGCCGGGGTCTGTGAAGGATGACACGCCGGGCAGCGAGGCAGCACCAGCCACTGTCACGTTAGCCTGCTGAGCTCCTGCTGAACTCCGACACACAGTCGGACAAAATTTGCAAATAGCCATCAATTTTCATAAAACAACACATATTTGATCTCTACATAGTTGATTTCTCGCATTAAAAAGTCTCAGAAGTGAATTTACTAATTAAATAGCAGACAAACAATGTATAAAATTTCTGAGCTCTGCGTGACCTAGATTCAGAAGACTAAGCTGACCTCAGGTCAGTGGTGTAGCCTATGTAAATGTTGGGGCGTGACAAAGACTAGAGACTAGAGCCAAATACGGTAGGAGTTGAGGAGTTGACGTCAACTATGAGCTTTGTTGAGATTCGCCCGTTTTCAGCAGCAGTTTCAAATTGTGAGATTTGCACAGGAAATAGGTGTCAATGGGATTTTGAGGTTCTATGTATGTCCTATTTACCCTCCAAACTGTCGTTTTTCAACTATGACGAGGTAAAATCGGTTTTGCATTCCATCACCCCTTTAAAAGAGGAAGCCATAGTATATATTTAAGGAGAGAAGATAAGGTGAGCCGAGGAAAATGTATAGGAGATGAAAGGAGGTGGAGGGGGTGGCCGGAAAGATGAAAAGTGACACAATGCACAGAGCGTCCTCTCTTCCTCTCCTTCTGTTAACTTCCCTCTAGCAGGAACTCAAGGCTGTGCCGTTGTGAGGCTTGCCTTTATAATTTACCACCGCCGGAGTCGGCTTCTTTATTGAGCCTGGCCTTCGCTGACAGACACGGAGGAGGCTTTGATTTAGCCTGGGAATCAGTCTCTCTCTCTCTCTCTCTCTCTCTCTCTCTCTCTCTCTCTCTCTCTCTCTCTCTCTCTCTCTCTCTCTCCTATCTCCTTTTGTTGTTTTGTCACCCCCCCCCCTCTCTCTTTGTCACTCTCTCTCTTTAATTCAAAAATGCTTTATTGGCATGAATGTCAGGAAAACAATATTGCCAAAGCGTCAAGGATAATTCAATTCAATAATAATAAGATGAAAAAAAATACGTGTGTGTGTGTGTGTGTGTGTGTGTGTGTGTGTGTGTCAAATGTAAAGAAAAAGAAAATTAAAAACATGAAGTAGAGGAGTAAATGAGCAGATAAGAGTGAGCTGTTAGGAGATGAACTACAGATATGTGTTGTGCTGGTTGTCTCTTAGGCTGCTCTCTCTCTCTCTCTCTCTCTCTCTCTCTCTCTCTCTCTCTCTCTCTCTCTCTCTCTCTCTCTCTCTCTCTCTCTCTCATTCATTCAGCTTTTCTCATCCACACCCACCCTCTCAGGGGTCTCAGTCACTGAGCTTGTAGACAATTTCAATTGTAAAATTACAAATGTTATTGATACCATTGCTCCCATTAAGGTAAAAACTGTCTCTGATAAGAAAAGATCTCCATGGAGAAATGCCATACTGGTAAGAACAGAAAAAAGAGAGTGTCGAAAAGCAGAACGCAGGTGGCGAAAAACTAATCTCCAAGTCCACTACAACACCTATAAAGAGAGACTTCGCACTTATAATTTGGAACTGAGGAATGCAAGGCGGTCCTTCTTCTCGGACATTATTGCCAAAAACAATAATAATTCACGTGCTTTGTTTGCTACTGTCGATAGGTTAACAAACCCTCCAGTACCAGTAGCATCTGAACTTTTATCCACAAAGGCCTGCAATGATTTTGCCACCTTCTTCAATGACAAAATTCAGAAAATTAAACAAACAAATTCCATATTGAGTACAGGGTATGTGTTGTCACAGTGTCCAGGCAAAACAGATTCCAATATGACCCAATTTCATATGATTAACCGTAAAAACCTGGAGGACATTATACAACATCTGAAAACCTCCTCCTGCTGCCTTGATATTCTACCAACGGGCCTTTTCAAAAATGTTGCAAATTGTTTGGCTACAGATCTTCTACAGATTGTAAACACGTCTCTTCTCTCAGGTATCTTCCCACAGGCCCTGAAAACTGCAGTCATTAAGCCACTCTTAAAAAAGAACAATCTAGACACGTCACTAATGAGCAACTATAGGCCGATATCAAACCTTCCATTTTTAAGTAAAATCATTGAAAAAACGGTTTCTCAACAACTGAACCTTTTCTTGTCACTAAACAACAGTTTTGATGCATTCCAGTCGGGTTTTCGACCACACCACAGCACTGAGACAGCTCTTGTTAAAGTCTTTAATGACATCCACTTAAACACAGATAGTGGCAAAATTTCAGTCTTGGTATTACTTGATCTCAGTGCTGCATTTGATACGGTCGACCATGACATATTACTAGACCGATTGGAAAACTGGGTTGGCATTTCTGGCTCAGTACTAAAGTGGTTTGAGTCTTATTTAAAGAATAGGGACTACTTTGTGTCTATAGGGAATTATACATCTGAGCATACAAATATGACGTGCGGAGTTCCCCAAGGCTCAGTTCTGGGGCCTCTCCTGTTTAACATCTACATGCTTCCACTGGCTCAAATTATGGAAAACAACAAAATAAGTTACCATAGTTATGTGGATGACACACAAATTTATATAACCTTATCGCCAGGGGACTATAGTCCAATACAACAACTGACTAAGTGCATTGAACAAATTAACGACTGGATGTGCCAGAACTTTCTTAAATTAAATGATGAAGAAACTGAGGTGGTTGTTTTTGGAGCAAAAGAGGAACAATTAAAAGTCAGCACTCAGCTTCAAACGATAATGTTAACAACAACAGACAAAGCCAGAAATCTTGGTGTAGTCATGGACTCAGACCTGAATTTTAACAGCCACATTAAGACAATTACAAAGTCAGCCTATTACCACCTTAAAAATATATCAAGGGTTAAAGGACTTATGTCTCAGCAAGACTTGGAAAAACTTGTCCATGCTTTTATCTTCAGTAGACTAGACTACTGTAACGGAGTCTTTACAGGTCTCCCTAAAAAATCAATCAGACAGCTGCAGCTGATTCAGAACGCTGCTGCTCGAGTCCTCACTAAGACCAAGAAAGTGGATCACATCACTCCAGTACTGAAGTCTCTACACTGGCTTCCAGTGCATCAAAGAATTGATTTCAAAATACTTTTGCTGGTTTATAAATCACTAAACGGTTTAGGGCCAAATACATTTCTGATCTGCTACTACACTATGAACCACCCAGACCTCTCAGGTCGTCTGGGACAGGTCTGCTTGTTGTCCCCAGAGTCAGAACTAAACAGGGGGAAGCAGCGTTTAGTTTTTATGCTCCACATATCTGGAACAAACTCCCAGAAAACTGCAGGTCTGCTGCAACTCTCAGTTCTTTTAAATCAAGGCTGAAGACCTATCTATTTGATGATGCCTTTCTTTAAATAACTTCATTTCTTATACTGAAGTTGCATTGTTGACACTGTATGACAATCTATATAAGCATATAAAGAGAAATTCCTATTTTATCTGCTTTTATATATTTAACTGTTTTAATTGCTCTTCAATGTTTCATTTCTTATACTGCACTGTAACTTTTATTCTTGTATTTTATCTGTTTTAAATTTTTTAATCTGTTTTCATGTAAAGCACTTTGAATTGCCCTGTTGCTGAAATGTGCTATACAAATAAAGCTGCCTTGCTTGCCTTGCCTTGCCTTGCCTCTCTCTCTCTCTCTCTCTCTCTCTCTCTCTCTCTCTCTCTCTCTCTCTCTCTCTCTCTCTCTCTCTCTCTCTCTCTCTCTCTCATATGATTTCTCTCCCCGGCTGCTTCCTGGCATTCTTCGCCCTTCATTCTTTCAAATATTTTACTCTCCTCATCTGTCTTCCTCTGCATACCTCCTGTCTTTTCCCTTCTTTCTAATCACCTCTCTCTTCTTCTCTCTCCCTCTCCCTCTCCAGTCAGATCTACTGTATAGAGAATGCCCATGGCCAGCTGGTGCGTGACCTGGACTTCAACCCCAACCGCCAGTACTATCTGGCAAGCTGCGGAGACGACTGTAAGGTCAAGTTCTGGGACGTGCGCAACGTCCAGGAGCCCGTCAAGACCCTGGAGGAGCACTCACACTGGTGGGTGCATTGGTGGGGGCCGGGGTGTCGGACTGGGGGTGGAAATGGGACTGAGTACCCAGGGCCAAAAAAAGATGCTAGAATAAATAGCTGTGAACGCGAGGAGGGGCCCATAGAGAATTGCCTTTCTACAGAGCTATGCCCCTGGGTGGGGGTGTCCAGAAAAGGTTCAGGCAGGGGTGGGAGGTGGATGGGGTACTGTCCTTGAACCAGAGAACCCAAGTTCATGTCCTGATGTTAGCAAGCCTCCGTCCTGCTCAAGTGTCGCACTGAATCAGAACCTGCTCTAATCCTCCCATGTTTGGGTGGAAATAAATGAAGTAATGCCATTGTTGCACTAGAGGCAGTTAGTCTTTGGACCGTATTACAGCTTTTGGGAGGTCAGTGAGCCTTCTGGTAGCTGGTACAATATTAAATTACATTTATTTAATTGAATATTAGCTTCCTTAATTTAAGTTTTTTTCTTCTTCTCTGGGACATAATGCAGGGAGGGATAATTGGAAATGTTAAATGTCCCATGAAATGGTATCTTCTAATCATCACTTTTTTTAATGTGAAAATGAAGTAAGGGGACAGCGACACTTGTTGCCCGGTAGTTGAAATCAAACCCTCAAAAATATTGTTATTTTTTAGATTATTTTTTGGGGCATTTTTAAGGCCTTTATTTTCACAGGACAGATGAAGACATGAAAGGGGAGAGAGAGGGGGAATGACATGAAGCAAAGGGCAGCGGGTCGGAGATGAACCCGAGGCTGCTGCGTCGAGAAGTACACCTCTACATATGTGCCCCCGCTCTACCAACTGAGCTAACCCGGCCACCCCTGGGCAAATACTGTATAATGCAATGAACTCTTGATACTCTTAACTTCCTAAGCATTTAGTACAGTCTGTTTACAGTCTTGAAACTGAGTCATGTAAATATCTCTCCCTTAAAATTGGCAGATTCTGTCTACTGCACCTAACTTTAGACAGATTTGTTCTGTACACAGGGTTGAAAAAAAGAAATCTAATTCAAAAATGGAATCAGCTGATCAAATCATTTGCCCTGGATCTTCATTATAATGGAATGTTATGCTTTTACACTCATTGTACGAGACGAGTGCGAGATAAAATTCCATTCACCTCCATTCTAGTGTATTGGGGTGGAGACAGAGTTAGATATCTTAAAATCTGGGCTAAGAAAACTTATTTTCATTTTCATATAAATCTACCAGGAAATCAACATTTTTCTAAAAGTTGTTTCTTTAAAGAGACATTCCCCCTTTTTTATATTGTTAAATTCCAAAGTTTCCCCACAGCTAAATTAACTTGTGTTTTGGACATTAAACATTTGATCTTAAACTTTAATACATGATTATAATTCACAAGAAATATTACAGAAATAGGTAAAAAAAAAGTTGAATGTGTGGGGGGAAAGTATTTCCTGTGTCTAATACAATTATACTGTATTTGTATAATGGAGAAAAAAAAGCCTTTCCACAACATTAGAGTGTTATTCAGGAACATTTAGTAAAACTCGCTGACAATAATGATAATCATGACGATAACTCCTTCGCTCCGCTGTTGATTGGTTTCTGGTTTTATTAATGGCTTTATCTCCTAACTAATGAAATGCCCTAACTACTGCTGGTGCAATAAAAGGTAGTAATACACTAATTACTAATTAAATAGGCAGCTACTCATTTTGTGAGTAAGGATTGAATCACTGGGTCAAACGCAGCCCAGTCCTGCACTAGCTCGTCTTCTGTGAAGCTTCAGGCAGTGCTCAGAGCTGAATATAGTGTGCTGCAGAAGTGTGTGTGTGTGTGTGTGTGTGTGTGTGTGTGTGTGTGTGTGTGTGTGTGTGTGTGTGTGTATGCATGGGAGACACTCTCTCTCTTTCTCTCTCCTGTGTGAGCTGAATAGATGATCACCGTGTCTGCGAGCCAAACTGGGCTACTGCTGCAGCACACCAAAATCTCACCTGATAAAGGCAGACACACACACACACACACACACTTAGGCACATCCACAAGCATATGCACACAAGTATGCCTTAGTGTACGTGCACACACACAAGAGCAGTGGGCGTTATCTCCAAAAGAAAGAAAGACTTGGCAAACATATCCATAACTGTAGATAGCTGCAGATGGTATCTCTTTAGATAGGAGATGTGTGTGTGTGTGTGTGTGTGTGTGTGTGTGTGTGTGTGTGTGTGTGTGTGTGTGTGTGTGTGCGCGCGTGTGTGCGCGTGTGTGCGTGTGTGTGTGTGTGTGTGTGTGTGTGTGTGTGTGCGTGCGTGCGTGTGTGTGCGTGTGCCACCATCTAATCTGGGTTTTTGCATGGGCTCTCTTTTTATCTCTATGTGTGGCTACATGCATTTGTGTGTGTTCAAGCATTTCTATAATGCATATGCACATGTCTGTGTGTACACTTATCTTTAGTGTGATGCATGCAGTGTATGTGTTTTTGTTGTGCACTCAAATGTTTCTGAGCGCAGCCAGGATATGGCCTCAGGGCTGCTGTGGGTATTAGGGACTATTTTTTTTAGCAGGGAAGCGGATTAGGGGAGCACGGGGAATGGCGTGGCCGAGGCTGATTTCCTGTCAACAGCCTCCGTTATCCCTCAATCCCTCCCTGTAAGGGAACTGGGACCACACTCTGAGCTGTGCCCCGGGCTCACAGAGAGAGAGAGACATAGACAAACATAAAGAGAGAGAGAGAGAAAGGAGATGAAATAGAGCAAGAGAGGGAGACAGTGTTGACAATCAGAGAAATAGAAAGAGAGGGACAAAAATGGATAGGGGAACGCAGCAAAGTTGTGGAAGAATTGGATTTAAAAAAAGTGGAACGGAGCAACAAATATAACCAGGACTAGGGTGTTTATGATAATGGTCATCAAATCATGAACTAAGCCCAAATATAGACTGAAAGGTACCAAATCCTCATTATTGGCATCTGACTAGACATTTAGAAAGGCTGTGAATCCCACTGTGAGAACGCCGCATTTTCTGCATGATTTGTGTGGGCACGAGTGTGTGAAAGAGAGATAGAGACAGACAGTTTCTCTGCACAACTGTGTGTGTGCGTGAGTGCGCGTGCATGTTTGTCTTTCAGCATTGTGTGGTCTTGCCTTACATACAGAATCAACATATAATATATGTATGAGTGCTTTTACTCACTATAGTATTATCACTGCATTCAGTGCTTGGTTACTGCTGGTTTGGAACAATGGTAGACACATACATGGCTGTGGACACTTTAATACATCCATGCATGAATTTAAAAATGCACTTCACCTCCCCACATTGCTGCATTGTTAAATGTTAAAGTGCTCATATTATGCTTTTTGGCTTTTTCCCTTTCCTTTATTGTGTTATACAGTGAGGAAAATAAGTATTTGAACACCCTGCTATTTTGCAAGTTCTCCCACTTAGAAATCATGGAGGGGTCTGAAATTGTCATCGTAGGTGCATGTCCACTGTGAGAGACATAATCTAAAAAAAAAAATCCAGAAATCACAATATATGATTTTTTAACTATTTATTTGTATGATACAGCTGCAAATAAGTATTTGAACACCTGAGAAAATCAATGTTAATATTTGGTACAGTAGCCTTTGTTTGCAATTACAGAGGTCAAACGTTTCCTGTAGTTTTTCACCAGATTTGCACACACTGCAGGAGGGATTTTGGCCCACTCCTCCACACAGATCTTCTCTAGATCAGTCAGGTTTCTGGGCTGTCGCTGAGAAACACGGAGTTTGAGCTCCCTCCAAAGGTTCTCTATTGGGTTTAGGTCTGGAGACTGGCTAGGCCACGCCAGAACCTTGATATGCTTCTTACAGAGCCACTCCTTGGTTATCCTGGCTGTGTGCTTCGGGTCATTGTCATGTTGGAAGACCCAGCCTCGACCCATCTTCAATGCTCTAACAGAGGGAAGGAGGTTGTTCCCCAAAATCTCGCAATACATGGCCCCGGTCATCCTCTCCTTAATACAGTGCAGTCGCCCTGTCCCATGTGCAGAAAAACACCCCCAAAGCATGATGCTACCACCCCCATGCTTCACAGTAGGGATGGTGTTCTTGGGATGGTACTCATCATTCTTCTTCCTCCAAACACGGTTAGTGGAATTATGACCAAAAAGTTCTATTTTGGTCTCATCTGACCACATGACTTTCTCCCATGACTCCTCTGGATCATCCAAATGGTCATTGGCAAACTTAAGACGGGCCTTGACATGTGCTGGTTTAAGCAGGGGAACTTTCCGTGCCATGCATGATTTCAAACCATGACGTCTTAGTGTATTACCAACAGTAACCTTGGAAACGGTGGTCCCAGCTCTTTTCAGGTCATTGACCAGCTCCTCCCGTGTAGTTCTGGGCTGATTTCTCACCTTTCTTAGGATCATTGAGACCCCACGAGGTGAGATCTTGCATGGAGCCCCAGTCCGAGGGAGATTGACAGTCATGTTTAGCTTCTTCCATTTTCTAATGATTGCTCCAACAGTGGACCTTTTTTCACCAAGCTGCTTGGCAATTTCCCCGTAGCCCTTTCCAGCCTTGTGGAGGTGTACAATTTTGTCTCTAGTGTCTTTGGACAGCTCTTTGGTCTTGGCCATGTTAGTAGTTGGATTCTTACTGATTGTATGGGGTGGACAGGTGTCTTTATGCAGCTAACGACCTCAAACAGGTGCATCTAATTTAGGATAATAAATGGAGTGGAGGTGGACATTTTAAAGGCAGACTAACAGGTCTTTGAGGGTCAGAATTCTAGCTGATAGACAGGTGTTCAAATACTTATTTGCAGCTGTATCATACAAATAAATAGTTAAAAAATCATACATTGTGATTTCTGGATTTTTTTTTTTAGATTATGTCTCTCACAGTGGACATGCACCTACGATGACAATTTCAGACCCCTCCATGATTTCTAAGTGGGAGAACTTGCAAAATAGCAGGGTGTTCAAATACTTATTTTCCTCACTGTATATCTTTTTGTGCATGTTATAGGTTTACAAAGTGAAAAAGC
Source organism: Sander lucioperca (assembly GCF_008315115.2). NCBI lineage: Eukaryota > Metazoa > Chordata > Actinopteri > Perciformes > Percidae > Sander > Sander lucioperca. The sequence continues at coordinate 30,729,981 of NC_050190.1, forward strand.
CTAAAGTCCACCCTAAATGGACTTACCATCTCCAACAGAAAACACTGTTCACAAACTGCTCCAAACAGCTCTATTGTAGTCCAGCCTTTACTTCAGAGATAAACGTTATAATACTCGTCTAGCTGCTAGCGTGGCACTCCCTCATACTCTGCTTCTGACTGGCTAGTAGTCCTTACCTAGCTACTGCGTACGTGAGACTCCCAACAAAGATTGAACAGAAGTGAGATGCCTCACTCTGTAGCTAAAACAGAGAGCTCAACACACAGGGTGAAAAGAGGAGCTGCAGCAATGTGCAGTACAAAAATAGGGTGTTTTTTGATAATTAAACCATGTAAACCTATTCTGATATAACCTCTAAATACAATTATGAACCTGAAAATGAGCATAATATGAGCACTTTAAATGCATGTCTGGTGTGTTTTTGGGCCAGGGTGTGGAGCGTTCGCTACAACCACAGCCACGACCAGCTGGTGTTGACAGCCAGCAGTGACAGCCGCCTCATTCTCTCCAACATGGTGTCCATCTCCTCAGAGCCATTCGGCCACTTGGTGGACGATGAGGAGCTCAGCGAGGGGGAGGAAAACCACCAGGAGGACAAGTAAGAGCAACTCAGCCTAATTAGAAAAGGAAATGCTTCCATAAAAATGTAAAACTCAGTATTTATTGCTTTTTTCCCCCAAGGATAGTCTAGTTTAAATGGTAAAACAGTGGCTTTAAATGAAAACAAGTTATGGTTTTCCAGGCTGTAAGACTGTAAAAATTAGAGATGCACCGATTGACCGGCCGGTGACCGGAATTGGCCGATTTTCACGTCATCGGCCATGACCGGCGACCTGCCGGTCAGACTGACATATGCCGATTTTATGCCGTGCACATGCAGAGTTTTCGCTGTATGCATGTAGCAGCGGCGCACTGCCGCTCAATCAGCTGTTTATGAAATGTCATAAAGTCGTAATTATACACGGCTCTGCAGAGCTGTCTGCTCTACTGATCTCAGGCGAACAGTCAGCCGCTCTCTCTCTCTCCCCTCTGAGGCTGAACAACTGGAACATGAAAACCGCACTCACGCGGGTCCCGTGAAATATGACAGCTACAGTTTATCGGAAAATAGCGTTGGGCACAATGACTTTGAATTTACTGTTTATCAGACCCCAGATGAGACAAGAAGCTAACGTTAGCAAACGCTGTGTGGTCCTTCTGCCTCTGACGCCCCGCTGGCCGCTGTAGGAGACGCTGTAAATATAAAAACTAAAAAAAAAGAGACGCTGTATTCCTCCGACACGCTGTATTAACGTTACTGTTTAAAACGCTTTCCAGGTTAGTGGGGGTGCATACCGCTTAAAACCAACATTAAAAACATAGTAATCTTTAAAGAGTTTAGTTTTGTTGTTAAACTGTGTGTAAAATGAGCGGTGACGTTAAATCATCTGTTTCAGGTAACGGCACTCTAGGGTACCGTCTATTTGCTGGATTGTTCCGAGGTAACCATCGGTAACTAACGTTAGCAGATAAGCCTGTTGACAGCAACGGTAGTGTTCATATTTATGCACAATGACACATAAAGCAAACTTGCTAAAAAAAAAGGAACTACACGCTGTTTTCAGGTAACGTTACTATTGACGTTAAAACAGGCCTGTGTGTGTTTTGAGAAATATCTTTATACTGCATTAAGGCTATATTTATTTTATTTTTATTTTTTTATTTATATTGGCTATTATTGTATTGCCATTACCTGTTTTCCCTGTTTTCATACATACAGAAGTTTAGTTTGCTAAATATATCACAATTGTTTAGTTGGATATTGGATGTGAAAAGAAGGAAATGGTTCTTCCATAACATTGCACTTTAGATGTGTGTTAATTTCCCACACCAGGAGTAATTTATATAGTTGTATTTTATAGCGATCAGTTATCTATTTAAAAAATGTTCTATGTTCTATGCAAAATGTAACATTTTCTATTAAAGAAAAGATAGAAAATAAATATTTGTGTGTGCTGTAAAGTGGTTAGAAAAAATGAAATCGGAATCGGCTAAAATCGGTATCAGCTGGCCTAACTCAAAGAAAATCGGAAATCGGAATCAGCCTAGAAAGTTGTAATCGGTGCATCTCTAGTAAAAATGTAATCATTTGTATTTTAAGGATTTAAAAGTCCACAGCATCTCACTGGACTTATCAGAATGAATCTTGAGGAGGTCACAGGTTTTTGGTGCTATGGTGCAATACACAAGAGGAAAATAAATAGAAATTAAGTGGTACATTTTCAGTTTCGCTGCCAATTATTGTTGTTTATAACCATGTATAAACCATCCTTCATTGCCCCACTTATTAAACATGGCCAGCATTGTGATTTCATTTTTTTGGATGCAAAACTCCCGTTCAATATCGAGATGACACTTTTTCTTGCTCTAAACATCTCTTGGTTACACTTTACTTGAGGGTATCTACATAAGGGTGACATGACATTGTCATGAACGTGTCATAAACATTATGAACAAGTCATAAACGTTGCTGACATAACGCTTCTTTTAGTAAGTGTCATTCGGTTTTTGTCATGACAAGTTATGGTTAGGGTTATGGTTAGGGTTAAGATGTGGGCACACAGAGCCGACGGCCAAACGTCGGCAGAAAAGGCAGTTGGACTGATCAGTCTCCCCGAGTTGGTCAAAAAAGTGCCTCGGAATACACCAAAGCGACGAGACGTAATACGTCTCCATAACAGCAGGCGGCGCTAATCTGTATCGTCGCCCAAAAATGAAAACCGGCAGCTGATTGGACGAACGTGTCACATGGGTCTTGTTTCTCTGGAAATTCAAAGACAGACTGTCATGGCGGCTTGTTCAGAATACGATCTCATATTGTACTAAAATAGTTCACCGAAACGTGTTTCTGAAAACATTTTAAGCGAGAAATAGGCTGTGCAGTTGCTGAATCTGTCTTCATTTCAGATCAACAAAGGTCAGTTTAAAAGATTTTCATCAGATTTTGAGAGACTCTAGTCACGCTCATTCCACTCCCTGTTTCCGGGTTAGCACTCTACCAATCAGATTGGTCATTTGAGTCCGACTGCTGGCAGTGCCCGCCCCGCCGATTATACATGTCAAATCGGCCAAAATGAAGGACGGCGGCCCCTCGGACGGACGACGGCATGGAACACACCGAACAGACTCGAGTCACTGACCTCGCCAGACTGTCTGACGGCCGATTATCGGCTCTGTGTGTCCACACCTTTAGGGTTAGGGTTCATGTGTCATGACTGTGTCATGACAGTGTCATGTGTTCATGACAGTGTCATGTCACTCTTATGTAGATACCTTCAAGTAAAGTGTTACCCATCTCTTTTTACTTCATGATTTATTAATGACCCGAAACATCTTAATAGTATTTGGACTGTGATAGCCCTTCCGTTTTGACTCTATATTATAACGGAGATGTGGAATCATAGCACTGTGTTAAGGCACAGACGGTCAACATTCACCACATCACGTCTGATACATTTTGTTTTGTAAATTATACCTCTCTTGTACATTTCTGGACTGCCACAAGGAGCCTAATGAAACACACAGTGAGATACTAAAGCATATACAAAAACGTGCTGTGCACTTTTGAAACTGTTGATCTGGTATTAGTCCTCCGAAAATTAAAGCTGACTGCCTGAACCTTCACTTTTTACATATGTTGACACTCCGAATGATAAAAAAAGTGGAGAGGCAAAACATTCAAAATATGATACCATCAAAACACTTCTGGAAATTTTCTCCATAGCATTTAGACTTGATTTAAAATTTGCAGGGATATCATTTGTAATGGTAACCATTCAGTGCTTTTCAAATCTGCCTCTGTCCTCCATCCATTATGGTCCAATTCCCCCTCTTATCCATGACTACCTGCTCTTACACTCAATGACTGACTCTCATCCGCAATTATCAACTCTTCTTCCTAATCACTGGCACTCATCTTTGGTTTTAACCCCTCCACTAAACTTATTGACCCCTCTTGTATGTACAGTACTACACATACTACATACTACACACTCCACAGTACCTGGACACTACGTACTGAACTCCTCCAGTGGTTGGACTATTTTCTGACTTTATATGGTTGTTTTTAAAATTCAACCGATAATGACATTTGCAGATGATTGTTTTGAAGATAACCAAGCAGCGGAGGCTAGGATTTTTGTTCTTAAAAGGACTTAATGTTTTTCTCAGTTTAGTCTGTTTGTCAGAATAACAAATCATCACCAAGGTGATGTTAAAGGAGAATTCCAGCCAATTTTTACGTTACTCTTGATCGCTATAAATATGCGTGTACTTTCGATTGAAAAAAACCAGACCGGAATCAGTGCAGGCAACACGGAGCAGCTGCAGCTACGTGTACAAGCTTCCACTGAGCTAAAACGGCAGTTGTCGGGGCAACTTTTAGAGTGCCTTTGTGCCTCTTAACAGACACAAAATGCAATTAAAATGTCTGTGCAACGTGAACAGGGCCATTACGTGACAACAAGATGCGTTTTCGACTCAGACATTGTTTTAATTGACCTACCCTGTCTAAATCCTGCTGGTAGCTAGCTTGCCCTGTTAGCTGCTAGCTGCTAGCTGCCGTCCGTGAGGGCCCTGTTCATGTCCTGTTCAATCAAAAGTACACGCGTATTTATAGCGATCAAGATTAACGTAAAATTGGCCGTAATTCTCCTTTAACATACAGAGGGGTGAAACATGGAAAGAAAAAAATGTATATTCCCTTATTTGGTGTTCTGATGATGGGTGCGGCAAGTTTTGTCTTAACACGCTCTACCATAGGTGTTCAACTGGGTTGAAACTCAAGGCCCGAGGGCCAAACCCGGCCCTTCGCAAGTTTTATTTAGGCCCGCATATTAATTAAGGTTCACATTAGATTTTTATCTAGTTGTGCGCCAAACGAAAAGGACAGGAAACTGTTTTTCAAACTGCAATTACACGACACTGAAAGCAGACAGAATTTGGCAGATCTTCTGACTTTAAGACTTAGAAATTCCCCCAGAAGCAGAGAGTTTGCATCTTCAGGCTGTGAAACAGGTTGCTGTGAGTCGCCTGTGTGGTAGCCTGCTTTTAAAAATGTAATCTTTTGCTTGATTTGTTAAACTCTATGATGGCAAAGGAACTTTTTTGCAGCTGTATGTAGGGCTTTATGTCAACAAATATGCGACCGAAGTCAACAAAAGTGTAGGAGAAAGCAACAAAAACGACGAAAAATGCTACAAACGTCAACAAAAAGTGACATTCAGTAATGCAGTCAAGGATATTTGACTTTTCTCAATAAAAGCATGTCAATAAACTCTACATGTCTGGGCCTTGATGTGATTCTCATTTTCCAGTGTGGCCCTTAGTGAAGTAGAGTTTGACATCATTGCACCAAAGTCCGGCATGTTGTAGCATCAGTCAAGTGTCCTCACATATACCCTCTTATTCTTTTCTTCCCCAATCAATCTATACGAGCAGAGCACTTAGTGTTATTATTTTAGGCTGCAGCCCGGGGGGAGCAGCTACTGTCTGTTTGAAACAGTTAATGTGTAAAATAAATCCAAATATGTATGTCACTGTTTTCCCTCACGACTACTTACAGCATTGGGTTTAGGAGAAATTTGGGATGGCAATAATGCTAGATCATAATTCTAAATCTGTATTTATTGTCATATTGTTGTAGCAGTGGGAGAACTGTCTCAGCACTGGGGAGGTTGCTGTTTGTGCAATGAAGACGGGGAGAAATTGTGTATAAACAAAGTAAATAGTCTCCAGTCCTCAGCAGGTACTGTTGTGTGTGGACTATCTACAACACAAAGGAGATAAATCGATTCAAACTGAGGTTGTCTGTGCTTGTGTGTTTGTGTGAGAGTATATACAGTATACACAAGTATGCACAGGCACGCATGTACAGTAAGCACACAGGTAATCTATATCAACGACCTTCCACTTCCGGGATTATTCAGGTGCCGCCGGAAATTCCGCCGGATTTCACTCTTTTTAGGCCAGATGTCCGTTACCTTCCGCTTTCTTTGTGTTGTAATTCTAAACTCCGGTGGATTTATGAGGACTATGGTTAACTGCTCCTTAGATCTCTGCAGGGTAAATCCAGACAGCTAGCTAGACTATCTGTCCAATCTGAGTTTTCTTGCACGACTAAAACTACTTTTGAACGTACACGTTCCACCAAAACAAGTTCCTTCCCGAGGCTATTTTGCAGAGGCACCGGGGCTCCGTCCTGGCAATGCGAGACTAGCACACAGGTGACGAAATACACATTGCCCACATTGATTCAGGCTATTCTGCTGATTGACAGTTGATGGTGGTAATACACAAAGGTATGCTACAATGCGTCCTCAAAGGCATTGAAGAAGAAGAATGCAAGCTAGTAAACACAAATGCAAACAATGATGGTTTCAAAACGGGCTCTGCATACATGTTACAGTATGAGGAATGAAATACATTACCTGTTTGTTAGATCTCAACACAATACGTTTTGATGAAGAAAAGTGAATGTAAAGATACTACATGCTTTGTTTTAGTGTGGTCCCCAACAAAGAATTTACATAGTCGAATCTGATTGGTCAAGTCTTGGCTATAGTCATTTTTTTTCTTTTTCATTTGCGACATAGCCTTTTTCGAGATACATGATGTGACTATCGCTTAGCTGTTGTTTCAGACCAAACGGACAGTGCTGCACACACACACACACACACACACACACACACACACACACACACACACACCATTCCAATATTGTAACTGGAGGGACTGGGTCTGACAATCATGCCCATTTTACGCAGTGATTGGCCAGGTGTGCAGGAGGTGAAAAAGCAGGCAGGATTTAAACTTCTTTCAAGCTCTATATATTTTTTTCCCTCAGTTACTTCTGTCGTTTTCTTTGCGCACAGCAAGTGCAACAAAAAATGAATTCCTTTAGGAAAGATTCTATTAAAGTGTGTGCTGTTATCCTTATTTCGATTGTTATCGTGCCTCGGTCCTCTCCGCAAGATTTTTATTCGGCCTTCAAGTGCGGCCGTTCAGAACAGCTATAAACATTTTTGCCTTCAGTTGGTCAGCACTTGGTACAAACGGGCTCCCTTGCCTCCTTCTGGTGCTGACCTGATGATACTTATTTCAGATCATTTCATCCAACAGTGTAGATTAGACAACTATTTAAGTTACATCCATGTGATGAAGGTCGTGTCATGCTGTGTTTTCACATTTTCCTTGGGCTTTATAGTAAAAGCAATAAGAAAGAAGCAACTGTGTCATTAAATGTGTATTTAAAGTTAGCTAGCATTACCAATTTAGTATCTCCTACTGTAGGTCCTCCGTACATTGGACGTACAGAAACCTGCATGAAGATGTGATGCATTCCTCGTCCAGTTTTCTCATCTCATCTCTTTGGGTTGTGTGTGATTCAGGGGTAAGGAGCCCCTAAAGGACAGCGTGGTGTCTACCTATGAGGAACATGAAGACAGTGTATATGCAGCGGAGTGGTCGTCGGCCGACCCCTGGCTCTTCGCCTCGCTGAGCTACGATGGGCGCCTCGTCATCAACAGGGTCCCCCGCGCCCTCAAATACCACATCCTTCTCTGAGAGAGTGGGCATGGACAGGTGATCTGAATGCGTGTGTGTCTGTGTACAGTAAGTGTGCTCGAGAAAAAGAGTAGTGACACATCTGTACACATCCTTTGCTACAAAAAGCTGCAAAAAGACATTCCATTATAACTTAAAACACTGCAAACTGCATGTGAAGTGTGTGTGTGTGTGTGTGTGTGTGTGTGTGTGTGTGTGTGTGTGTGTGTGTGTGTGTGTGTGTGTGTGTGTGTGTGTGTGTGTGTGTGATGTAAATATACTGTAGCTCATATGTTCCACTGATCACTGCAAACAATAAAGCTGTTGTGGCAATTGAAGTGAACAAATGACTCCTGAATAAACATTTGACATGGTGTGCTGTCATGGTGTTGGCAGCGACCTCATAAGAAGGAACAATAAACGAGAAAATAGTTTTCTTCATCATGGCATAAGTCCAGAAAGTCTACTGTGTCATGTCATTATGTGTATAAATGTTATTTCCTGACAATTTCTTGTCCAAATCTTATTTGTTCTCATTTATGTTATGTTAATCATCATCTGTGTGTACATACTGGTGTTTACTGGGAATCAATTACCATTACCAGTTTTAAAATGGTGACATCTGAAAACACGATATTTGAATAAAGAAGACATTCAAAAGGTGCTGTACTCGATATTCAGAAAAAAAAGTGGTCTTGAATTACCTCCTTCACGGCTCTCACAGACCACTCCCCAATATGAGAAATACCCACGCTTTGTCACGGCCCTCGGTGTCTGAGAGCCACACACAAAGCGCTCACATGCACTAATGTGTAACGCACGCATGGCCAGAACGACTACCAAAAGAAAGAACAGAGTAGCTCAGATTACAACACTAACAGAGGGAGTGAGTCTTTCTCTCCTCAGCACGCCATTACTGTGCTATATCTTTACATAAGAAATTTTGTTTACTGCCATATTAATGTTCTGAATGTCGAGTACAGCCTGTTTTAAAGAAAATTTGATTCCAAATCTTGAAGTTCAAGTTTTTGCTGTCCAGGGTTGTAGGTAGTCATGGGCCAGTATGAGATTCTGACGATATGATAACCTTCAGCAAAAATACCACGGTTTCACGTGCAATTACAGCTCTAAAATGTATTATTTTATAAATGTCTGGGTAAAAAAACAACTTTTTTTCACTGTATTTTATTTTAAACAGCATATAGAATATTTGGTATATTTTTTTAAATGTGTACCATATTAAGTTTAAATAATACAATCATAGTTTTTGATGTGGATCCCCCTTTGCTGCCAGAGCTACTGCTGCCCTAAAAAGAAAAAAAATGAAGACATGTTAATTTTTTTAATTTTTTTTTTATAGATAATTTTTTGGGCTTTTCCGCCTTTAATTAATAGGACAGCCAGATATGAAAGGGGAGAGAGAGAGGGAAGACATGCAGGAAAATCGTCACAGGTCAGACTCGAACCCTGGACCTCTGCGTCGAGGCATACACCTCTCAGTATATGTGCGTTAATTTAACCGGAATCTATAATGACAGTTAACTCTGGTCTAAAAATGTGTGTCCTTTTGGTAATATAGCATTGGATTTAACATTAATTTAAACAAAATATTACATGATCTAATTGCTTTTATGTAAAAAAGATATATCACGCACAAAATGTGTACTTGTCTGCTTAGTGAAGTTACGTTGGGAAGGAAAATAGTTGACGTTATCTGCGTCGGTAGCAACTTGAAGTAATTATTTCACTATTGTTAGAAATGCATGATTGGGGCGTCTGTGCTTTTTCGGTACCCGAAAAATTCCCACATAGCCGGCTTCATACTTTTTAGACGTGTGGGAAGAGTTCGGGGGTTTCATCTCCTGCAGCCATCATGCACAGACACTCGCAGCAACAACAGGAGGGGCCGTGATACTCTACGCTGCACATTGGATTTCTGAACTGCACTTTCTGTCCGCAACGACTCAAAAAACTCATATCAAAGCTCATATCGCAGGAACGGTATAACGGAAAATTTTAGTGGTTTTGAAATCGTGACTTTTTTATATCGTGGTATACCTTAAAACCGGTAACCGGCCCATGCCTAGTTGTAGGTTGTTAGGGTTGCAACTAACTATTTCCATCGTCCTTGAATCTGATGAATTGAATTCTTTTTTTTTAACGACTGATACATCATTAAACCTGCAACATTCTTTGTGCCACTTGGGGGCAGCAGAACAAGCTGTGAACACAATATTGACATATTATCTAACTAAAATGGAGGGAGATGTCTGTCTGTCTGACAACCGCTCCTCTGATCAACAGGATTGACTCCCTTTTGGAGGCAGCCTCAAGTGGCCACCCGGTGAACTACAGTTTTTGGCACATTTATAGTTTGTCGAACAGATGGAATAACGAATTAACTACTGTGGATTTTCTCTCCCTTCACCATCTAATTTTTCATTCTCTTTTCCCTTGTCCTCCTTTTTGCATCCCTAGCTCTTTACTCTTCTCTCGCCTCTCATCACTCCGCCCTCTTCTCCCTCCCCCTCTCACTCCGTACAGTGTGCGTGAGGCTGGTCAATAGTGACAGTCCAAGCCTTTGTTTTGGCAGACACCATTGACAGGCCTTTTAATTGCAGCTTGACTCTATGCAACACACACACACACACACACACACACACTCGTGCCAAGGGAGGGGCACAGGCTCTTCATTAGCTATGCCAGTTGGGGCAGGCAGTGCCATGGCTGAATACAGAGTATATTCGGCTATCTCATCAGAGAAGCTGCTCATAGATGCACACACACACACACACACACATAGAGCGCAGTCAATTATTGAGAGGAGGGATCAGGGTGTAGATGCAGAGGGATGGTGAGTGCTGAAGAGGTAAACGCTGAATATAGCCCATATGGAAACGTGTGATGCTTGTCACAGACACACACACACACACACACACACACACACATACAGCACTCATTGTCACGTCTCTACCAACTTCTGGGCACCAGTGTATGAAGAGATGTGAGGGTGACAAGCATGCGTGGTAGGGTCTTATGTGTAATAGAGTTTGTGTGTTTCTGTATAGAAAGACTATATTGAAAGACAAAGAGTTGATTAGAAAAAACAGACACAGATATTACCCCATCCTCTATATATATATATATATATATATATATATATATATATGTGTGTGTGTGTATATGTATATATATATATATGTGTGTGTGTGTGTATATATATATGTATATGTGTATATATATGTATATGTGTATATATATATCTATCCATGAAGCTGATTTGAGTGATTGTGACCAATCAGTCCATTCACCTGCCAGTAACAGCTGAGTATTCACATGTGAATCGATTAAGGCACCTGTTCAGTATTCCTGAAAGGCTAGCCCAGGACAAATTACACTCGGTATGATGCATTGATAGTCAATGTGGAGATTTTAGAGGATCATTTTATTGCTGACACTGTAAATATGGGATACAGACTGCATCATTTTTCTGACCAACAATAACATGATGGCCGCTCGCGGGTTAATCAGAAAACAAAATCTAGGCCTTTCTGTCACCTACAAAAATATAATTAATGAGTAATTAAAATTAAAAGAGAAGCACATTGGCCTCACGCAAATGTTAACACATACAAATTTTATATGTGATAAATCCCAAAAGATCTCCCAATAGTGGGATTTAAATAAATACATACACAAATGCAAACCAATGTGGTCTATAATTAACTTAAAATAAAAAAATGCAAAAACCTATTTTAATCTGTAACTTTAAACAATGTTTTTTAAACAGTGAAAGAAGAATGAATTTCATTTTCCACCGCATTAAGCTTCCAATATTCACAGATCCTCTCATCTTCTTCCATCCCCAGTATTATCCTTAAACCCATGCTCCTGTAATAAATCCAATATTTCAGATGCCCAATTACCTAAAACAGAAGAATTCACGCAAGCCTTCTGTATCTCACAGGAGTCCACTGACTGCCAAAATGGTGTGTAAATGTGTGTATTTCCAAAAGGATCTAATGGTCCTATAATGAATGTGCACATCCTGGTCGATTGTGAAAATTGATTGTGTGTGAGTCGACAGGGACTTCATGGTGTATTCAGGTGCACCTCATAAACTCTGAAGTCTGTAATCAATGTCCACGAAGGTTGTTTAAAACGAGATATTTTCCTTTATTGAAATACATGCATCTGCTATTAGTCAGACCCTCCAGGATTTTGTGGCCATTTTTTGAGATTGTTGCGGCCCAAAATGCCTAATTTTGCGAAAGCTTTTGTAAGAAATTGCGATAAAAATTGTGAATTATTTTTTTGGTATACTTTTTTGAAAATAAAAGGAAACTTGTTTCAGGGAGAATACAACTACTCTGGACTGATTATTCCTAGTAACCTTAACAAAAAGGCTCAAGATGTTGCAAATGTTGGTATTATATGAAAATGGCTGGTGGATTTAAGACAAAAAATAATAATTTATTGATTTGAATCAAATTTGAGCAAATGTGTCAGTGGCTTGTCGATCTTCACATTGTTAGTTCATTTTTTATCCTGGCCTGGGACACATATTCATACGGTTTGATAAAGTAATGTTACTTATTGGACTTTAACTTATCATTGCACTTACAGTAACGAGAGTAGCTGTCCTCAATTTAGGTCATCGTGTACGTCTCATCTCCGGTTTTTCCTGCATCCACCGTGTGTGTGTGTGTGTGTGTGTGTTTGTGCGCGTCAGTCGCGGGGGGAACTGAGCAGCAGCCCCGCCCGCTGCAGAGAGCCGACAGGATTGAAACAGCAGCAGCTTTCAGCGACTTTAGAGTGAAAAAACGTCACAGCGTACATTGATGTTAAAATGTATACAGGTTGGCAGGGCGGTCTGAAATGTTTTGCACCGTCTTTCGCTGTACGTTTTGTTGGTAAATGTGAGAAATTCGAGTCACACATGTCTCGTCTTCATATCAGAAACAAGGAAATGAATTTGGCGACGTACGTGTGTTATGTCAACCCGTTCTCACTCCCGCTTGGTCAGTGGCTCTCAGAGGCGCATACTGATGCAAAGTCTGGCACGTGGGACTGCTGTGATTGGTTGAACTCGCGGGAAACTCCGGTTATTGGTCAAATTTGCGGTAAAGTTGCGGTGATTGGTCAAAATTGCGAATCACACCGAATTCACGGTGATTGGTTGAATTTGCGTGAATTGTTGTGATCGCGACATCACGAATTCCTGGAGGGACTGATTAGTTCTTTCAATACGTAATTTTACTGATTATATGTCAAAATCATATCAATATCCCTTTCATTTCTACAAAGGCAGATTTTTTAAAATCTCTATTAAAAAAATCTTTTTGCAAATTGTTATTAGCAAGCTCCACAATATTCTTGTACAACAGGTCCCCAAGAACCTTTGTGATGTAACAGTCGTCATGGGTTAGTCATTGCAAGCGTGACAGCTCCTTTCCAATCCCGAACCACCGACAGCCTCCGCTCAGAGACATATAGCTACAGAGTGCTGCTGCGTCATAAGAAATCCAGTGTGTCGTCACCTGCAGGTCACGTGACCGCCAGGCTTCCTCAGGTTATAAACCTCTTGACCTGGAATGAGATAGTGTTATTGTGGCTGCCAGTAGCCTCATGTGACTTAGTGCACTTGTCTGCGAAGGCACTCGCATGAAACTAAGAGAAAATGACTGAAATTTTTATGTGGCTGGGAAATAGGATGTTGCCTTCTTAAGCAAAGAGAGTGACATTACTGGAATATACACCTTACTATGTGGATGCACTATGTGGACAAAGTATGTAGGCATTTGCATCTTAGTTCTAGGCTAAAATGAAATTTATGAGAAAAAAAAATGAAGACATAATGTATAAAATGAATCATTTCAGAGATCAGTGGGCATGAGTGTCTGTATTTACGTATTCTTTCCATTGTGTCTCTCTGTAAATGCCGTTGATGCAGCCAACTGTTCCATATGTAACGTTATTTTTACCCACCATACTTCAGAAATGTCTTACACAGGAAATGCAGCACACTTCTAAAACACAAGCGTTTGTGTAACGTCTTGAATGGTGGTAATTGTACCTGAGGGTCACCGGGGTGTTGTCCTCAAAGGGTGGAGGCGGAATTGGATTCAGCTGCTGAGGAAATGAAATATAAAAAAAATTAGATTTCATTTAATTATTTATTCATGTCAGCGATGCAATATGGAGCCACCTGGGGTGTTTGTGTGTTTGTGTGTGTGAGCAGGGGTTTCAGGTGATTATTACCTTGGAGATTTTGACTCATTTGCATATAGGATAATTTATATGACCCCTTGAAATGGAAATTATACACAAACACGTTGCTCTCCACAGGAAGAGGAGAGAGAAAGACAAAGAAAAGAACGGAATGAAGGTACAGTATGTTGAGGAGTGTGTGTGTGTGTGTGTGTGTGTGTGTGTGTGTGTGTGTGTGTGTGTGTGCGTGCGTGCGTGCGTGCCTGCGTGCATGTTTTGTTTGGAGGAAGAGGGGTCCTCAAGGGGGTTGATGGTAAGCTTAAGGGTAGCCTATTTTTTTAACCTGGACCCTATTTTCCCATGCATTGGTGTCTAAGTAAATATTGTGAACAAAAATCTTTGAAATTGGGCCAGTATTGGGCGAGAATGCTGTAACCAGCAGCCTCAAACCGGGTCCGGGCTGCAATGTAATCATATCTGTAGGGCAAATGCGCATCGTCAATTTCTTCCACTAAAAGTGCTATTTTTGCCGCTGAGAGCTTAGATTATTATTCTGTCTGACAACATAATGGAAAGGATCCCTACAGAGATAGACCTTTAAAGAGTAAGATCCTTCTTGTTTAACCAGAAACAGCCCAAAATCGCAATCACCAAACGTACCAGACTCCATTTAAATAAACAGTACTTTTATCGTGTATAGAACGCACATATTTTCACATGTAAATGGGTGAATTAAGGGTGTATTTCAACCAAACCAGAGTGGTGATTGTTGGAACAGTGGAAAGAAGAACCAAGACGGCTTTTCAGGGATGTTTCATGTTAAGCAAAAAGGTCGATCACAGTAGGAATCCTTTTCATAATTTTGTCAGTCACTTGGAACAATAATCTGAGAATGACAGTGGCAAAACAAGCACTTTTAGTAGACATAAATTGAAGTTACGCAATTGTCTATTAATGTTACATTGCAGCTTGTTTCGCCTATGACTGGCCCAATTTCAAAAAGTGTTGTTCCTATCAGTCACTTAGACACAAAAACATGGGAAAATAGAGTCCCGGTTGAAAAATACAGCATTTACATTTCTGTTCTTTAATGCATGTGTTTTCAAAATACCACTTAATTTACTATATGACTCCTAAGCTGGAAGGGATTCAAGATTTGCTCAAGAACACTGTTAAGGCAGGAAGTTGCCAACATGGGCCAGAAGACAGATATTTCACTTTACTGCGTTTGAAACATGTATCACGAGATAAGGTGTTCAGCCTGTGGATGACTGAAAAGAAACAAACCATTTGAAATGTGCAGGGATTTACTGTACGAGGCAAAAAAAACGGTTAAATGTTAACCTACTTGCAGCCGCAGGGTGCTCTTTGTTAGTGAATTTCTCAAGCTTTTAGCTCCGTAGCCGTGGAAGCCCAGATGAAACACAGTCCCATCACATGATGTTAGCTCAGCGCATGCAAGGATCGCTACTTAACACTGACAACCACCCAGTAGTCAGGGAAAAGCTCTTGTGTGTCGTAAGCTACTTATTTACTGTCCTATCGCTTCTGCAGAAGATAAACTGCTTTGGGAAGGGGCGAGCAGAGACTATTAAGCCATCAGTGAAATTGCAGGATGGTCTGTATTTAGGGTATGTTTTTAAGAGAACCCTCATGGTGCAATATGTCTTTTTCCAAACCTCTGATTGATATGCATAATGTTCTCGTCATGCGATGGCTATCCCAACACTTTAATTCTCTCAGGACTTGTGTAGTATGCATTAGCGCTTACAGATTTCTACACCTTATCTAATGTCTTTACAAAAGCCACACTAAAAGGCGCACAAGCCCCCCCCCCCTCACTCATTGGCAGAGCTGTAGCCTTGGTGCTTTATATCATTCAGCTTTGTCTGGCTGACCAGCCTTCCTTTCTTCCATGGTGAAAGGGACCACGATGGACAAGGTGCTATTGTGAAGCAGCATGCACCCAGCCCCCTTCTGCCACCTCACTGTTCATCAATTACAGAACAAGCACACAGGGTGAATGCAGCATTATTTATGTTCCCTTGCCACCACAACGCACATGTAATTACCTCTCAAAAGCTGTAATTGTGCTCATTTCTCATGTCCGGTGCGGACATCCACTCCACTCATGTGCCCTCGCAGCGTCTCCATGGAGATTGAGAGCCAGTTGACGTTGAAGGACATCACAGGTCGTAGTTCACATTTTGGATTGCCATAGGTGTTTGACTATGTACATTGGACAGTAGAATTCAGATGGAGCTGCTTCTACGTGCCTGTCGATAATGTAGTTCATATGTTCTTTTTTAGAATTGAGCAGATACTGTAAAAGATGGAAAAAAAGTCATTAAAGGCAAAAGTTATTTATATGTGTTGTTTCTATGAAAATGTAATATGGGTATTATCTTTTGTGTCACTTAGGCAATAATTCATTTCTTTCTTTCTTTCTTTTCTTTTTTTACCTTGAACCAAATGAAAATTCATCCAACATCATGCTTCTGCTTCAGTTTGTGACTCCAGCTTTTGGATGTGAGGTTGGTTGACTAATGATTGAAGTGACTGGTGAGTCCATCACCACCGTCCCGGCAATACAGAGTGACAGTTTGTATGTGTTTGATCAATGGTGCATAGCTCAGGGACAGAGCGAGAGCACGGGGCTGTGGCAACTCTCAAACCTCTTTGTCAATCAAAAGGCCCACGAACTGCACCCCATGAAATCCATTAAAACCAATTTAGCCCCAGCCGCACAGCTCAGGACTCCATGAACGCTCAGCCCGCGGTGAATTAATGATGTATTTTCAAAACTTTGCTGGTTTGAGTTGATTGCTGAATATTATTTCTCGGACCTGGTGTGATTCATTACTATGTGGTGAAAAGGTCTCTCAGTGAGGGATCATTCAGTGTAGTTTTTATCCTGTCTGATGTTAATAAAAAATTATTTTTCAATGCCTTTTTTTCCCCCCTTTTTCTTTTTGTCTTATTTTCTTCTTACAAAATGATCCTGTTTTTTTCTGCAAGTTGATGAGGCTGACTGATTCTCCTCTTAAGGTTCTTCTGGTGCAAAAATAATCGATAAATCACCACCTTTGGACTGTAACGACACCTTGATTAATTAAATAATTTTAATTAGTTTAAAAAAAGTATTTACCTATAACAAAAAGCAAATGCGGATGCGCATTCTCGTATTTTATCTGTTTTAAATTTTTTAATCTGTTTTCATGTAAAGCACTTTGAATTGCCCTGTTGCTGAAATGTGCTATAGAAATAAAGCTGCCTTGCCTTGCCTTGCCTTGCATGAATTAATTTCCACTCAGGTCCCAAAACCAGCGGCAATAGACCAGACCCTACCCAACCAGATCATACTGAATATAATTTGGACCTGGGCCCGGCTAAGGTTTAGAATACTGGAAACACAGCAGACCCTTGACTTGAACCTTCTATCTTAAAGGTGCAGCAGGTAAGACAAACTTTCTGTCATATTTGCTGAAACTGACCCTATGTTCGAGTGGAACTACATGAAGCAGGTAATTTAAAAATAAATCTGGCTCCTCTGGCACCACCTACAGCCTGTAGTGCGATTTGCAAAAATCCACCGCTCCCTGTTCAGATGCACCAATCAGGGCCAGGGGGGGTGTCTAACTGCGTGTCAATCACTGCTCATGCACACGCATTCATTCTCCCTTGTGGGGGGAGGGGCTTAGGAGACCGTTTTGGGCTTTACCTGAAAGGGGGGAGGGACTGAGAAGTTGTCGATGTTCAAATTTTTTGGCTAAGTCCTGGATCTTCACAATCCTTTAAACAGGTAACACTATAGTTCACTGTCATCTCCTGGTCTGGTGTGTGTGTGTGTGTGTGTGTGTGCGTGCGTGCATGCGTGTGTGTGTGTGTGTGTGTGTGTGTGTGTGTGTGTGTGCGTGTGTGTGTAGCTCAAAATCCACAAAACCAGCCTGAAAATGAATTCTATCTGAAACAATTGCAAGAGACTCTATGGAGCAGAGCCGTATAATTGTCGTAGCTGGCTGTTGCTACGCTATAATTTTCCAGTCTGCGTTCAAGGAGGTGGTGCTTAACAAAGGGTCAACACATTTCTTTTCCTGCTCTGAGCGTTAGAGCTCTAGAGCTTCCCTCTTCTTTTTGCCACAAACAACACAAGCAACACATGGTTCACATGTAGTAACCACAGCACTTAGCTTCTAGCACCACCTGTTTCATGAGGGACGTGTGAATGAATTTGGCTGCACCACTTTCTGATGTAACTGGGCACTAATAACTTTTATTTTAAGCCCTGCATGGATAAAGTGCAGTCATATAATAATGTACACATGCAGTACATTCTGTACACTGTTTTGGAATGCATTCTGTGTATTACTGTCTGTTTCTACATCTTCACTTGCGTGAGTGTCACAGCAATGTGTGTGTGTGTGTGTGTGTGTGTGTGTGATGTGTGCGTGTCATGCAATAGCTTTGTCCTCCCCTGAGCCCTGGCTGTTCCACTGTCTGGCTGCACACTCACTCTCTCACCCTTCCTCACTCTCCTCCCTGCTCACTCATTCATATCAGACATGTCATCCACCACGCAGCGCTTGGACACCCTCACGGGAACTTCTTGACCCAGATCTGTCTTCTCCTCTGCCCACTTGACCACACACACAGAGGCACAGATGCACTTGACATTTGGTCACTGACAAGACATCAGGTGAGGACAGAGGAACCCAGGTGACAAGGAGAAGCAGTGAACCTTTGCTGTGATTTCGCCCCTCTGAGCCCAAGTACTCTCACTCACACACACACACACGTCTCGATGTTGTATTTGCCTGTCAAGTGAGCAGGAATAGCCGTTCTCGTTCCTTCGCTCTGAAAACCAGTGAAGGCCTTACTATTCACAGTGGCCTTCCAGAGCTCTCATCACAAAGCTCAACTAAAAGGTGTATTGTTTTCCTGATCAATATCAGCGGTGCTCAATACACACACAAAATAATCACTTGAAACTGGAACCACCAATAGGAAACCAAGATTTGTCCCACTGCTTATGGTTGAAATAATAAACTGGAACAACATTGAAGAGCCAACAAAGTAAGCCTTTTATCTAAGGCAAGATTCATTACATCCATTTGTAAAGGATACTTCCAGTTTATTACAACTAATATTGTACTTCTCCAAATAATTGCTAAGATCTGGGAACACGGCATTTCATGTCGCGGCTTTCGTCGCTGTTTGTCACTTTGCCTAAGATTGAGTGACAAGTAGTACCGCCCTGTTGTTTATTTGGTTGCCATGACTTTGCGAGTGATGACGTCCTGTCACTTTTCGAGTTGCTCACCCTAAAGGGTGGTGAGAGCGGATGACAGTTTGCTTGAGTTCAGTAGAGCAGACGGCTCTGCAGAGTTGTGTAATTACGACTTTACGGCCCTATTTCTGATATGAGTCGGGCTGCCACGGTAATATCAACATAGAGGAAACACTGAGTTAACATTTCACACAATACAGTAACGTGAGCTATTTAAATTAGCTGGATACATGGTTAAACCTCACTTGCTCTCACCAGTGTATCGTTGTGTGTATTTTGCAGCAAATCCCTGCCAATCGGTCCCAACATTTCCCAGTTAGATAGTAAATGCCGTAAGCATAGTCTTTGTAAATCTTTACAATCATTCCCTGAAAGAACCAAGCAGGCCTGTCTTGTCGCATGGTCCAAATGTTCTTCAAAACTTGCCATTTTCAGCGTGTAGCTTGCTAGCCCGGAGGTTCTGGTTGTTGTTTTCCGAAGCGACCGAAGTTTAGAACGGCAACACAAAGAAAGCGGAAGGTGAAGGGCATCCGGCGGAACCTCCGGTGGCGCTGGAACTTTCAGGTAAATGAACCGTCATCGATCCAGACTACATAGGCGATAATAGCAGCAATCAGATAATAGAGCTTGAAATCTTACCTGTTCAGGTAACAGTGGTTGAATTTATGTTAGCCTAATCAACAATAGTATTAAAACTCAACAGGAGCGTGATGCTTTCCTGTGGTCTTGCTAGCCTCGACTGCAGTACTACTTGTTGTACCATCACTTGTTGTTGCTTTTTAAACTGACCCAGTGATGTCTGCTTCGCCCTCGACATTTCTGAGCCTGGTGTTAGCCAAGGCGCCGCTTAGTGGCTGTTGCAGCAGGCAAGACCAAACTTTTGTATAATTAACATAAGTTTATATTTAAGTTGTCTTGGAAACATATTTTAAAGTTCACACAATATTAGGCTATTTAATATGCTATTAACTGCTCCTCAGATCTCTGCAGGGTAAATCCAGACAGCTAGCTAGACTATCTTAGCCTCGTGAGACCGTCCTGATCTCGCAAGCTCCAGTTTTCCACTCGCAGATCAGTCTGGCATCTTGAGCTAGAGAAAATTTGGAGCCATTCGCCAAACGACCGACCAATCAGCGTTGGTTTTGAGGCGGGTTTAGGTGTGACGCAACAAGAAGCGACTGTTCAGTCTAAACAACATGGCGGCTTCCATGGATGAGATGAGCGTAGCTATCGCGCAAATTTTATCCAAATTAGAAAGTATTCCTTCATTGAAAGAAGAGCAAAAAACGGAGCGGGTGCCCATATATAGAGGTTTGCTCCTCGACGCAGCAGGCCCAGGTTCGACTCCGACCTGCGGCCCTTTGCTGCATGTCATTCCCCCCCTCTCTCCCCTTTCATGTCTTCAGCTGTCCTGTCAAATAAATGCCAAAAAAAAAGAAATGCCAATAAACCAGAGCACGTTTTCCTCCCATCCCCAAATGCTGTGTGGAGTAGCCAGACTCTCCTCCAGCGCGCTTTGGAGGAGGGTCTGGCAAAGTGAGACTAGGCATAGGCCTACTTCCTGCCGGACATTTTGGCCGTCGATAATTTCATCTGTTTGATAATAACGCGTGTGGGACGGAACTCAGCTGAAACCTGCTCATTTGCATGGTAGTAGTTTTTAGTTCTGTGTGTAGTGAGTAGTTTAGGAAATCTTTCATTTATAAAGAACTTATTTATGTGGTTTTGTGTGTATGAAATATTACAGTCCCTGTTTACGAATTTATAGAACTTAATAGCAACCTCCAGAAAACTATTTGTTTTGGGGTAACCTTAGTTAAATAAATTGTTTATTTTAAATAAAACTCTTGCCTGGACTCCCTCCTTGTCACATTCCCTAAACTTGTGACAAATGTTATTGTAACTGATACGTAGACATAATGGTAAAAATTACAAAAAAAGACCCAATTTGACATCATCTAACAATGTTAGCATCCAGTGTGCATATACCCAACAGCACTTAGCTTTCCTTTCTATTGCAGCCACGTGATTGTGCATATTAAACCCTGATTGTGTGTAATGAATATTTGATGGAATATCTGATCAAACTAATTGTAAATGTGTATCCATTTCCGTGCATACTGTACTATACTGAATACCATATGTTCAGCACAAATGGTGGGCATCTGATCAATTCCTTCTGATCTGTCGATACTGGCCTTTGTGCACGCACGCACGCACACACATACACACACACACAGGCACACGCACACACACACATGCACACACACACACACACACACACACACACACACACACACACACCCATACTGACTCCATCTCTGTCTCTAGCAAAAGCCATTCAGAGCTTCATTCATAGCTGTGACAATCTACTCTCTAAGGTGTACGCTCCTTTATCTGCTGGGACCTCTGTGTGTGTGTGTGTGTGTGTGTGTGTGTGTTTCTGCCATAATAAGCCTCGCTCTCTGTCTCCCTCCCTCCCGCCTTCCAGTTCCACTTTCTGAGCGATGCGGGTGGAGGAGGAAGTGACCTATATAGGCTGCATCTCTCTCTCTCTCGTCTGTTCCAGCTTCCTGCATTTCAATGTTTTGTGTGTGTGTGTGTGCGTGTGTGTGTGTTTGTGTGTGTGTGTGTGTGTGTGAGAGAGAGAGAGAGCGAGAGAGAAAGTGTGCTGTAGAAGGAACATGAATAATTCAGCGGATGCCTCAACACGACCGCCTTCAATAAAACCATCCCCCTTAATGAGTCTTAATGACAGCCACGGCGTGGAGACAATCAAAGGGTGTGTGTGTGTGTGTGTGTGTGTGTGTGTGTGTGCGTGTGTGTGCGTGCAGTCAGTGCGTGGGTGGGTAGGAAGAGGGAACATCAGTGCTGGGCTGATGGTGTGTGCTTGAATAATGGCGTGCATGCGTTGCAGTGAGCGTACCTGCCGCACACTCTCCTGTGTGTGTTTGTGCAGGTACAGAGTAGAGTGCTGCCTTTGCCCCGGGCTCTGTCAAGGTTGCCCAGGGTAATACTACTTGAGACTTTGAAAGTAACATGAAAGCTGACTTCTCAGCAGGGGAGGTGAGAGGAGAAGCTTGCTGGGGTGGAGCAGCTGAGGAGAGGAGCAACCTCCCAACAGCTCTCCAGGCTTGTTTGTGGGTTTGAACTCCACTATTGCTTCCTACTTCCTCCTTCTCGTAGTGTTTACAGCATCTCTTTATTTTCTTTCCCACCTTGACTGTTTCATCATGCTGACTAGAGAACCCTCAGTTATCTAACGTTGTCTTTTTAGTTTTTGGAATTCACAACTGAAAACTGCCAAGGCTTCTTTAAGTGTTTGTATGGACATTCGAGATGGTGACGATTGAGAATAGATGCGTGGTAATGGAGGATTTCAGTCAGACAAAGAATAAAAAAAGATTACCAATGTGTAATGTTTCCTTTTTGCAAATTTGGTTTGACGTTCATGAAGTCTAAGCAATTCATCCAAGTCATAAAAAAACACCTTTGTCTCTGTGCATGCCTCTCAAAAGATCACTTTATTTTGACTTGACAGTAGGATGAAAACACATCTATTGTCTGCGGTATTTTATTGTGTAGCAAAATGGTCTTTCCATTTACAAAGTATACATTGCCATTAACCCCTTGCTCCCTTTAGGTTTTATGTTTGGTAACTTCACAGTCAAACATTTCTATCTACACAATATACAGTAACAATATTACAGTACAGGTTATGTGCATTAGAATAGGACAAATGCCTTAATTGTAAAAAACAACAGTTTATCATTTCCAAGGTTTTGGCTATTTAAACTCAATGGGTTTTGAGCGTGAAATCCACCCCCCCCTCTACCCTATACAACGTATCACATGGTAGATATTTCATACCTAAATGATGTAATGATAACTGAGCCATCTTCATGACAACTGAGCAGACTCATTCTACTCCTGAAGACTGTGAGACGCGGTCTAAAGCACTAGGTGGACCTTGAGTTTTCCGAGTTGGATTTACCAAACCCTCTTAATCGTACAAACTTGTCATAAATCACTTGTTTCCACTGATAAATGCCACCTGATCATTAGCATTACTGACAGCCCCAAATTGCTATATAAGACCACCTGCTGTGCTCATTTTGCGGGCAGATTCCATTCATAAATGTCAGTTAAAAGACTTTCACACTGCGGAGCCTGACGTTCTGCTTTCAAAAAGCAGCAGATTGAAACAGTAGTGGTATTATATTATTTAGGTCATCAACACTGGGTCATTGCAGATCTGTGCAATGACGGGAATAAAGAAGGAATGATTTGATATTAGGTTAGATGCCGAAAAACGTATTGTTAAAGCAAAGCGTCCTATGACTTAAATGGGAGGCGGTCAAGTGCATGTGACAGTCACGGATGAATGAGAGAATACATTCCATTACAGGTAATGTTACACCATCGGGTGCGACATAGGATGTTCCCCTGAATAGAGACCTATAAAGACCCTGAGGCTGCTGTTGGAGTGTGATAAAATTGTTTTTGAACTACTTGTACAGTCTGCCTTAATACGAGAAAAGCGGTGAATACCACAAATTCTAATAAATCACTCGAATGTAAGAACAAATCCGTTCATATGGGTGGTTCTTGCATGTGGCCCATTTAGTTTTGACATTTCAATCAGGAGAGACTTTGTTGAAAGGTGCAAAAAATAAATACATTTAAAGATTATTTTTTTGGGGGCCATTTTTAGGCCTTTAATTTCACAGGACAGATGAATACTTGAAAAGGGAGAGAGAGGGAATGTCATGCAGCAAAGGGCCGCAGGTCGGAGTCGATCCCGCGGCCACTGCGTCGGGGAGCAAACTTCTATATATGTGTGTCAGCGCTACCAAGTGAGCTAACCCGGCCACGCAAAAAGAAAAGAAATGTATTCATCACATCACAAGATCTTGAAATGTACAGTCTTTGGCGATTAAACTCCATCGCTATGTAAATAATTTGATAAGGGGTAGAAAAGCCAAGAGTAGGCATATCCCCCGATGGAGTCTAGACACTGGTGGTGGTGAAGGAGCCTGAAGACTGGATGGAAGTACAGGAGCGGTCTTCCGAAGGGGGACCTAGGGTGCTGTCGATGAATGGGGTGGAGGAGGGTTGTACGATTTGCCTGAAATGACAACTGATAGCAGCAGAGAGAAGAACAGATTTAAAGCAGGGATGCTATGATGTGATTGGCTCATGGAATTCATGGCCAATTCTGGTTTGTTTAAATGAAGAGTGAATGCCCCCGAATCAGCTGATCAGTTTAGGAAAGAGGGAGAGGTGATTGAAAGTCTTCCTGAAAGAATTTACGCTGAACTTGATTAAATCCTTATCTATACTTTGTTCACTTTGACAGCACAATGGAGCTCAGCGTAAATTCTTTCAGGAAGACTTCTAAACTTAATCACTTTCTCTCTCTTCTAAACTGAACAGCTGTTAGAGGCGTTCACTTTTATTTTAACCAATCAGAAGCGGCCATGAATTGCACGAGCCAATCACAGCATGATATCCCTGTTTTAAACCTGTCTCTCTCTGCTGCTCAGTTGTCATTTCAGGCTAAGAGCACAACCCTCCTCCTCCCCTGCTCCTTCGATCTTCATCATGCACGTCTCCTGGTTACTCCTCCGGCAGGCCACTGCCGTCGTCTCCTCCGTTCGGTCTCGGGCTCCTCACACCACCATCAGTGTCTAGACTCCATCGGGGGATTACCTTCTGGCTTTCTACCCCATTAAATAATATCATTTCATAACGATGGGAGTCTAATCTCCAAAGACTGTACATTTCATAACATGCATTCGTACAATAAATCTTTGCATATCTGCAACGAAGTCTCTCCTGATTGAAATAATGAGTGTGTTATCATGGAAATGTATGATCAGGTTTTTGAAATGTCCCAATTTCAGAAACCCGGATAAACCCTTATCACTTTTTATGAGAAATACAAATATGCTAGCTGGAGTATTCTGAAAGAAACCGGGGTAGTGTTGCATGTATACACCTTATCACCTTATCCTGGTTATAGAGCGCCGGCGACTATCTTTGCAGGCGCGGCTTCAGCTAAGTGATGATGAACAGAAACACAAACAGTGGGCAAAAGTGTCTGACTTGTGGAGCGGTAAAAAAAAAAAAAAAAACTCAACTCATCTTTATTTATATAGCACCTTTCATGCAAGCATGCAGCCCAAAGTGCTTCACAAAACAAAATTATAACATGATGAAAAAAAAAATATAAATTAAAGATTAAGCAAGGCTAAAAATTACAACAATAATCCATCCATCCATCCATCCATCTTCATCCGCTTATCCGGTAACGGGTCGCGGGGGTAGCAGCTCCAGCAGGGGACCCCAAACTTCCCTTTCCCGAGCCACATTAACCAACTCCGACTGGGGGATCCCGAGGCGTTCCCAGGCCAGGTTGGAGATATAATCCCTCCACCTAGTCCTGGGTCTTCCCCGAGGCCTCCTCCCAGCTGGACGTGCCTGGAACACCTCCCTAGGGAGGCGCCCAGGGGGCATCCTTACCAGATGCCCGAACCACCTCAACTGGCTCCTTTCGACGCGAAGGAGCAGCGGCTCTACTCCGAGCTCCTCACGGATGACTGAGCTTCTCACCCTATCTCTAAGGGAGACGCCAGCCACCCTCCTGAGGAAACCCATTTCGGCCGCTTGTACCCTGGATCTCGTTCTTTCGGTCATGACCCAGCTTTCATGACCATAGGTGAGGGTAGGAACGAAAACTGACCGGTAGATCGAGAGCTTTGCCTTCTGGCTCAGCTCTCTTTTCGTCACAACGGTGCGATAAATTGAATGTAATACCGCACCCGCTGCGCCGATTCTCCGACCAATCTCCTGCTCCATTGTCCCCTCACTCGCAAACAAGACCCCAAGGTACTTGAACTCCTTCACTTGGGGTAAGGACTCATTCCCTACCTGGAGAAAGCACTCCATCGGTTTCCTGCTGAGAACCATGGCCTCCGATTTAGAGGTGCTGATCCTCATCCCAGCCGCTTCACACTCGGCTGCGAACCGATCCAGTGAGTGCTGAAGGTCACAGGCCGATGATGCCATCAGGACCACATCATCCGCAAAAAGCAGCGATGAGATCCCCAGCTCACCGAACTGCAACCCCTCTCCACCCCGACTACGCCTTGATATCCTGTCCATAAATACTACAAACAGGATTGGTGACAAAGCGCAGCCCTGGCGGAGGCCAACCCTCACCTGAAACGAGTCCGACTTACTGCCGAGAACCCGGACACAGCTCTCGCTTTGGTCGTACAGAGATTGGATGGCCCTGAGAAGGGACCCCCTCACCCCATACTCCCGCAGCACCTCCCACAGTATCTCCCGGGGGACCCGGTCATACGCCTTCTCCAGATCCACAAAACACATGTAGACCGGTTGGGCATACTCCCAGGCTCCCTCCAGGATCCTTGCAAGAGTAAAGACCTGGTCCGTTGTTCCACGACCAGGACGGAATCCGCATTGTTCCTCTTCAACCTGAGGTTCGACTATCGACCGAACCCTCCTTTCCAGCACCTTGGAGTAGACTTTACCGGGGAGGCTGAGAAGTGTAATACCCCTGTAATTGGCACACACCCTCTGGTCCCCCTTTTTGAAAAGGGGAACCACCACCCCGGTCTGCCACTCCTTAGGCACCGTCCCCGACTTCCACGCAATGTTGAAGAGGCGTGTCAACCAAGACAACCCCTCCACACCCAGAGCTTTAAGCATTTCTGGACGGATCTCATCAATCCCTGGGGCTTTGCCACTGTGGAGTTGTTTAACTACCTCAGCAACTTCCACCAGGGAAATTGACGACAATCCCCCATCATCCTCCAGCTCTGCCTCTACCATAGAGGGCGTATTAGTCGGATTTAGGAGTTCCTCAAAGTGCTCCTTCCACCGCCCTATTACCTCCTCAGTTGAGGTCAACAGCGTTCCATCCTTACTGTACACAGCTTGGATGTTTCCCCGCTTCCCCCTCCTGAGGTGGCGAACGGTTTTCCAGAAGCACCTTGGTGCCGACCGAAAGTCCTTCTCCATGTCTTCTCCGAACTTCTCCCACACCTGCTGCTTTGCCTCTTTCACGGCAGAGGCTGCAGCCCTTCGGGCCCTTCGGTACCTTGCAACTGCCTCCGGAGTCCCCTGGGATAACATATCCCAGAAAGACTCCTTCTTCAGTCGGACGGCTTCCCTGACCACCGGTGTCCACCACGGTGTTCGTGGGTTGCCGCCCCTTGAGGCACCTAAGACCCTAAGACCACAGCTCCCCGCCGCAGCTTCAGCAATGGAAACTTTGAACATTGTCCACTCGGGTTCAATGCCCCCAGCCTCCACAGGGATGCACGAAAAGCTCCGCCGGAGGTGTGAGTTGAAAGTCTGTCGGACAGGGGCCTCCTCCAGACGTTCCCAGTTCACCCGCACTACCCGTTTGGGTTTACCAGGTCTGTCCAGAGTCTTCCCCCACCCTCTGACCCAACTCACCACCAGATGGTGATCAGTTGACAGCTCTGCCCCTCTCTTCACCCGAGTGTCCAAAACATACGGCCTCAGATCAGATGAAACGATTATAAAATCGATCATTGACCTTTGGCCTAGGGTGCTCTGGTACCAAGTACACTTATGAGCATCCCTATGTTCGAACATGGTGTTCGTTATAGACAATCCATGACTAGCACAGAAGTCCAACAACAAACAACCACTCTGGTTTAGATCAGGGAGGCCGTTCCTCCCAATCACGCCTCTCCATGTGTCTCCATCATTGCCCACGTGCGCGTTGAAGTCCCCCAGCAGAACTATGGAGTCCCCCACTGGAGCCCCATGCAGGACTCCATTCAAGGTCTCCAAGAAGGCCGAATACTCCGAGCTCTTGTTTGGTGCATACGCACAAACAATAGTCAGAGTTTTCCCCCCCACAACCCGCAGGCGTAGGGAGGCGACCCTCTCGTCCACCGGGGTAAACTCCAACGTAGCGGCGCTCAGCCGGGGGCTTGTGAGTATCCCCACACCCGCCCGGCGCCTCACACCCTGGGCAACTCCGGAGAAGAAAAGAGTCCAACCCCTATCCAGGAGTATGGTTCCAGAACCGAGACTGTGCGTAGAGGTAAGCCCCACCAGATCCAACTGGTAGCGCTCCACCTCCCGCACAAGTTCCGGTTCCTTCCCCCACAGAGAGGTGACGTTCCACGTCCCCAGAGCCAGCGTCTGCTGCCCGGGTCTGGTCCGTCGAGGCCCCTGACCTTCACTGCCACCCATGTGGCAGTGAAGGTCTTTTTGAGCGTGAAATCCACCCCCCCCTCTACCCTATACAACGTATCACATGGTAGATATTTCATACCTAAATGATGTAATGATAACTGAGCCATCTTCATGACAACTGAGCAGACTCATTCTACTCCTGAAGACTGTGAGACGCGGTCTAAAGCACTAGGTGGACCTTGAGTTTTCCGAGTTGGATTTACCAAACCCTCTTAATCGTACAAACTTGTCATAAATCACTTGTTTCCACTGATAAATGCCACCTGATCATTAGCATTACTGACAGCCCCAAATTGCTATATAAGACCACCTGCTGTGCTCATTTTGCGGGCAGATTCCATTCATAAATGTCAGTTAAAAGACTTTCACACTGCGGAGCCTGACGTTCTGCTTTCAAAAAGCAGCAGATTGAAACAGTAGTGGTATTATATTATTTAGGTCATCAACACTGGGTCATTGCAGATCTGTGCAATGACGGGAATAAAGAAGGAATGATTTGATATTAGGTTAGATGCCGAAAAACGTATTGTTAAAGCAAAGCGTCCTATGACTTAAATGGGAGGCGGTCAAGTGCATGTGACAGTCACGGATGAATGAGAGAATACATTCCATTACAGGTAATGTTACACCATCGGGTGCGACATAGGATGTTCCCCTGAATAGAGACCTATAAAGACCCTGAGGCTGCTGTTGGAGTGTGATAAAATTGTTTTTGAACTACTTGTACAGTCTGCCTTAATACGAGAAAAGCGGTGAATACCACAAATTCTAATAAATCACTCGAATGTAAGAACAAATCCGTTCATATGGGTGGTTCTTGCATGTGGCCCATTTAGTTTTGACATTTCAATCAGGAGAGACTTTGTTGAAAGGTGCAAAAAATAAATACATTTAAAGATTATTTTTTTGGGGGCCATTTTTAGGCCTTTAATTTCACAGGACAGATGAATACTTGAAAAGGGAGAGAGAGGGAATGTCATGCAGCAAAGGGCCGCAGGTCGGAGTCGATCCCGCGGCCACTGCGTCGGGGAGCAAACTTCTATATATGTGTGTCAGCGCTACCAAGTGAGCTAACCCGGCCACGCAAAAAGAAAAGAAATGTATTCATCACATCACAAGATCTTGAAATGTACAGTCTTTGGCGATTAAACTCCATCGCTATGTAAATAATTTGATAAGGGGTAGAAAAGCCAAGAGTAGGCATATCCCCCGATGGAGTCTAGACACTGGTGGTGGTGAAGGAGCCTGAAGACTGGATGGAAGTACAGGAGCGGTCTTCCGAAGGGGGACCTAGGGTGCTGTCGATGAATGGGGTGGAGGAGGGTTGTACGATTTGCCTGAAATGACAACTGATAGCAGCAGAGAGAAGAACAGATTTAAAGCAGGGATGCTATGATGTGATTGGCTCATGGAATTCATGGCCAATTCTGGTTTGTTTAAATGAAGAGTGAATGCCCCCGAATCAGCTGATCAGTTTAGGAAAGAGGGAGAGGTGATTGAAAGTCTTCCTGAAAGAATTTACGCTGAACTTGATTAAATCCTTATCTATACTTTGTTCACTTTGACAGCACAATGGAGCTCAGCGTAAATTCTTTCAGGAAGACTTCTAAACTTAATCACTTTCTCTCTCTTCTAAACTGAACAGCTGTTAGAGGCGTTCACTTTTATTTTAACCAATCAGAAGCGGCCATGAATTGCACGAGCCAATCACAGCATGATATCCCTGTTTTAAACCTGTCTCTCTCTGCTGCTCAGTTGTCATTTCAGGCTAAGAGCACAACCCTCCTCCTCCCCTGCTCCTTCGATCTTCATCATGCACGTCTCCTGGTTACTCCTCCGGCAGGCCACTGCCGTCGTCTCCTCCGTTCGGTCTCGGGCTCCTCACACCACCATCAGTGTCTAGACTCCATCGGGGGATTACCTTCTGGCTTTCTACCCCATTAAATAATATCATTTCATAACGATGGGAGTCTAATCTCCAAAGACTGTACATTTCATAACATGCATTCGTACAATAAATCTTTGCATATCTGCAACGAAGTCTCTCCTGATTGAAATAATGAGTGTGTTATCATGGAAATGTATGATCAGGTTTTTGAAATGTCCCAATTTCAGAAACCCGGATAAACCCTTATCACTTTTTATGAGAAATACAAATATGCTAGCTGGAGTATTCTGAAAGAAACCGGGGTAGTGTTGCATGTATACACCTTATCACCTTATCCTGGTTATAGAGCGCCGGCGACTATCTTTGCAGGCGCGGCTTCAGCTAAGTGATGATGAACAGAAACACAAACAGTGGGCAAAAGTGTCTGACTTGTGGAGCGGTAAAAAAAAAAAAAAAAACTCAACTCATCTTTATTTATATAGCACCTTTCATGCAAGCATGCAGCCCAAAGTGCTTCACAAAACAAAATTATAACATGATGAAAAAAAAAATATAAATTAAAGATTAAGCAAGGCTAAAAATTACAACAATAAGACAAATAAAACCAACAGTTTGATTTAGTAAAAGGTGGTTACTGCAGGCAATAACCGGGATACTAATCTATCATATGGGGATGTGAATAAACCGATTTCTCTGTGTTGCATGTAAACATTATATCCCGAATATGATGAAAACCAGGATATGCATGTCCATGTAAACACACTCAGTGACCAGTTTACATTTCAGTTTTCTTTGCCATTCCCTTTTCTTCCAGATAGGGAGAGCAGCAGGCCGATATGAAATCAACTTCAATCTCAAACTCATTTCCACCCAAAATATCACTTCTAGCCCTCTGACCCTGTGTTTTGTGTCTCTCAGTCCGTCTGCAGCAGACAGTGCTACTCTGGCTGTTTTGTTCCACAAAGCCACAGATGACCCTGTCAACACCAACCCAGCAGCAGATGTAGGGGCCACGGCTGGCACGCCGGTGTCACTGCCCAAACAGCTGTGCCACCAGAGGTGGGTAGTCTCCCCAGCAATGATGGATGACTCAAACAAGTTTTGCCACCCTTTACCAGCCCACACAACTTCTGGACTCTGGAGTTTCACAACCCAACTCCTACATATAGAGCAATAATAGCAGCTGTTGTATCCATAGTTTGAAGCAAGCTTCAATCAAACATGTCGATGTGGGGGGGGGTGGGGGTGGGGTTAAGCATCTTGTCTGAATTGTGTGTGTGTTTGTGTGTATGTGTGTGTGTGTGTGTGTGTGTGTGTGTGTGTGTGTGTGTCTGTGTGTGTGAAACAGTAGCTAGTAGAATGCAGCAACACAGCTCTTTCATGATTGCTAATCGTTAAATTGATAGTAGTGCTGTCAGTTAAACGCGTTATTAACGGCGTCAACGCAAACCCATTTTAACGGCGTACATTTTTTTATCGCGAGATTAACGTTCTTTTTGGCCTAGCAAACTTTTATGTTTTTTTCACATGCTGTTGCAACAACTAGTAACGTTAGAAAAACTACAACACCACACCGGATCTAGCTAGACCGGAAACTAAACAACAGGCACGCTGCACACACTTGTTTGGGCTTGTGAGCCGGCCAAAGAGTAGTAGGCTAACGTTACGTTTTGAGTGGATGGTGAGCGTGAGACGCCAAAATGGATGCCAATAAGATTCTGAATGGAAAGTTGACATTTAAAAAGTTGCCAAATGGTTCCATTGACAAGACCAAAGTGATCTGTGTGTTTTGTCGTTGTGAACTGAGCTATCATCGCAGCACGTCCAGTCTGAAATACCACTTGATGGCCAAGCACACAGCTGATGCCAATTCTCCGCCCCCTCGTCAAAGCCAGGTGACAAAAGCACAAAGCCAGCCAATCCACTTTTCCATGTTGATAAGAGCATTAAAATGAGAAAAAAATAATTGGACAAAAAGAAATCTAGGGACATTTAGAATAGATAAAAATGTGCGATTAATTCCGAGTTAACTATGACATTAATGCGATTAATCGTGATTAAATATTTTAATCGTTTGACAGCACTAATTGATAGCTTATTACATTCTAGCTATTGTTAGCCATTACTATAGCACTGTATGCAAGCTATCTTTATGCCTATGCCTAGTTTAGGTTCAGTGGCGGCGCCAGATATTTTCTTTTGCTGGTGCTATGGGGTTGCTCCACTTTTCAGTGAGTGTGCTCTGAAATTTAGAGTTTCCCTTGACACACGTGCACACACGCCGCGGTCTACTACGCGAGCGAACGAGAGGGAGAGAGAGAGAGATTGATTTATGTTTTTTAACTAAAGTTAAAACTAAAGTTGCCGATACAGCAGCACCATAAAACTCTTTTTCAAATACCAGCCAACAGGCCGGGTTTACACAATCATCACTGCAGCATAGAGTAGCTCATATTTGCAGAAGAGAAATGCAGAAGGCCAAATACACCACACACACAGCCTGCCACACACACACACACACACACAGTATTCATACTTGCACACATGGTCAAAATAATGTAATCATATCTATAGTGACTTAACATATCTAAATAAGCCACTGAGGGTGAACAGCAGACATTGAAATGAACCAATGTTCAGTGCGCGTCATAACTTTGGATTCGGTGATCCATTTATTCACAGTTCTGTAAACACATTCACGTTCACTGTACGTTAACCACGGCCTTCTTCATGTACCTCCTCTTCTTCTGAACATTTACAGGTTTTGATGAAGTCTCCACACATTGACGTTTAGGGGGTAAAAAAAAAATACGTTACTGCGGAAGTAAAGTCAAAGGTTTAAAGTGTGCTGCGCCATTTGGCCGAATACGATCACCTGTGTTGGCTTATAATAATATAATAATCAGTTTGTTTTATTAATGTATTTATTCATTTTTCAAATGTACATTATAGTATTCACACATTAACAAAAATCCTTCTTATAAATAAACCACAGCATTTTCTTGGGGGTGCTAAGGGGGGTGCTATGGGAATCCTAGGGGTAGCTACAGCACCCCCACACTCCTATGAAACTGTGACATTAATAATATCACTGTCCAATCCTCTAAACAAACTGTGAAGCAGTTTAGGAAATATATTAATTTCATGTATCTTCCTATGTCTGTCCAACTCAATACAAATCATCGGTTTCCTGTTTTCAACAAGATGCGAACGAACCCAATCTGGAGGTCAGATGTACTTTGTAGAACCGCAACAGGGAGTTCAGCGTATACATATCTTTCATTTCTGCAGTGATGGATGAAGCCACAAAGGAGACATATTTGAATAAACTCTCATTCACACTCAGTCTCTATGCAAATTGCGTTGTCATGCCGGCACTGCAGCAATTAGGCAACGGATGGGGCTGGTCGTGTTTCTCACGGTTTATTGCACTCACTTTCTGCTCCAACCCGGCACAGTCTTGTGGGTAAGAAGCAACATAGAGTCAAGGCTAAACAGGAAATTTTATATGTGCTCTTCTCAAAAGCCTGTTTCCCTTCCTCAGAAGCCTGTATAAAGCAGCTTGCTACTAAGGAGATAAGGACTTATGCTTCCTGAGCCTGTGATCAGCACATGGCTACCTGAAGTGGTGCTACTGTTAGCACACTTCGGTGGACAAGGCTTTATGTTGTATGGATAAAGAGTTGAGTTTTTTGGCAATTTGCAGCTAACTGAGGTACACTGTGTGTTTGGAAGTGCCGGTTTTCATCGAGAATTAAACAGCAAAGCATCCAATTACCCATAGAGCTGGATTAATAATATCTCCCTCTCAGATGATTCGATACATGTATAGATCTTCTGTGCTGCCGATTTGATTGTATAGATTTATAAACAGTAGTCTCACTTTGCCAGACCTTCCTCCAGGAGGGTCTGGCTAGTCCACACAGCATTTCGGGATGGGAGAAAAACAGGCTCTGGTTTATTGACATTTCTCCAAACCAATCACAATCGTCTTGGGTGGTGCTAAGCGCCGGGAAGAGCCACGGTGTCGCTGCAAAAAAGCCTCGGGAAGGAACTTGTTTTGGTAGAACGTGTGTTCAAAAGTTGTTTTAGTCGTGCAACAGAAAACTCAGATTGGACAGATAGTCTAGCTAGCTGTCTGGATTTACCCTGCAGAGATCTGAGGAGCAGTTAACCATAGTCCTCACAAATCCACCAGAGTTTAGAATGCCAACACAAAGAAAGTGGAAGGTAACGGACATCCGGGTGACATCTGGCGGAATTTCCAGCGGCTACGGAGCAATTCCAGAAGTGGAACGTCGTGGATATAGACTGTACACAGTAGTACCAAAGCAATACTTTTGTTTATATTTTGAGGAATATAAATATACAGTTTCTATCATTATCATATGTTCATTTTTGTCCAAACACAAGCAGCCATAGAAGTCAAGAGCAAGCATTCAACGCCAGCTTTAGTTACAGTTTGGACAGTTTTCGATACATAGTGACAGAAACATTCTGGTCAGTATCAAAAAGAAATTAAGGTTCAATAACCAGCTCTGTCCATATGTGATTGCTCCCTCTTTAGTAGCCTATGCCAAATTCTCCAGCTGTGCAGCTCCAAACCAGTGAGAAATCTTTAATTGCATCAAAGTGATGTTTATTCCCCTCATGTTAACAGTGCTCGGCTGCGAGGGAAGGTTTTTTATTCTGGCAGCCATATTGTTGGTCATAACTTCCATCATCAACACTGTCAAAAAGTTGTCACCAGACTCTAAATGTGAAATGATTTAGAGCAGGACTTGTATATAGAAAAGCTATTGATCTACTGCACTCTTAGAAGCCCTCCTTAAAAATTCACAGGTCCAATAAACACACATAAACATCACCTAGCAAACCTTTTGTGAATGACACGCAAAGAGGCTAATGGCTAATGATTTAGTGAATCTCGTCGTTATTTACGACTCTGAGCTTCGCTTATTAAAAGCTAGACTTGGACGTGAAAGGTGGTCGTAAATTAGCTGTCCGAGAGGCATACTGAGCTGTAAACGGCATTGAAATTTATTTATATGTCAATGAGTGTGTTCGGTAACCTGCAACCAGAGAAGACCATGTTAAGTCTTCCAGTTGGCTATGTTTGAGGTGTTGGAAATCTACTCTGTGTTAACTTTAACTGGAAATAAATTTCCTTTTCCACTATGAGGGAATAAATAGAACTATCAGAATTCGCCACAGCGCTAGGCTCTTCCTATTGCATGAGATGATATCTCCTTCTATACGCTGTGTTCCCACGCTGTAAAATTCCATTAGGCTGCAAAAATGACTTGTCCTCCCGCTGCAAAAGGTGGCGTCTATTTGCCGATTCTATCATCGACCGGCGCTAACCTCCGTTTCTCAAAGAACACACTTCCACACACTGTCTCAGACACACACACACACATGCACACACACACACGCGCACACACACACACACACACACACACACACACACACACACACGCACGCACGCACGCACGCACGCACACACACACACACACACACACACACACACACACACACACACACACACACATA
Source organism: Sander lucioperca (assembly GCF_008315115.2). Classification (NCBI taxonomy): domain Eukaryota; kingdom Metazoa; phylum Chordata; class Actinopteri; order Perciformes; family Percidae; genus Sander; species Sander lucioperca. Next base: position 30,765,764 of record NC_050190.1, read on the forward strand.
CACACACTCATGCAACTTCCAACCAAGGCCATAATGATGTTATGTTCGGATGTTACCGGAGTTTCTTCAGATGACCACATGGCTGTAGAGAAGCCGCCTAATGGTCCAAACCCCCTGGTGTCCATTAAACACATACAGTAGAAACCAGCCATGGTCCGTATCAAAGTAATGACCTATAGCTACTGCTGCCACTCCTGTTGCTGTCTGTAATTGGAGTCCTGGCTAGCTAACACACACATTCATGGTCATGAACTCTTCTGTGTGAGCTTGCTGTGAGCATGACACCATTAACCATTAACACTCATCATCCCTCCTCATTTGTGTAAATCATACACGTTTGCTTTTAATCCATGCTGTGGCTGCTATACCATGAGACTCATTGCAACCTTAACAATGGCCATTGTGGGGCTTTTAATCCAATAGTCTAATTGTCCTGATTTCATGATCTCTTGTATATGCTGAACTCAGCAGTGACCTACATATTGTCAATACGCAACTCATTATAAGCGGAGACAGTCGGAGGCCCCCGTGACTTTGACTGTGCACACGAGAGGGTAATTGTGTGCCTATAAACAACGTTGCCTAAAGGGTATATGCGGTATTGTGAAGATAGCGTCCTCGCTGCGCAGCTTATGGGATCATATACAGCACGTTAAAGGAATTAACCTTTTTTCCTCTGTGACGACATAGCACTGTGTATCAGTGTCTCCTCTTTTAGCGTCTCCCTCTCTTTCCCCCGCCATTCTTTCACAATCTCCTGTTCTCTCTCTGTATATATACCTCTTCTCTTATCTCTCTTTCCCTTTATCACCACATACCACACTCCCTCTTTTTCCCTGTGCTTTTTCCTGTGTTCCGGCATCTCGGCCCGTCGTACACAGGAGACCAGCGGGTTAACGTGGTCAGGGGCTCTGAACTATTTTAGACGTGCGGGACCATCTGTGCACTCCTGACAGAGAGGGATCATTCTGTAGACATGCGGCGCTCACCTGAATTTCAATGAAGCGTATTCAGAGGGAGTTTAACACCATGTTGATGAGTCATGACTCATAATGAGGCTGATGGAGGAGAAAGCTAATGGCGGAGGATGCTGGTGCGCCCAAACACACACAATAGCCGGTGTCGATTTTATATGGCATCATGCATATTCACAAACTCCGACACGCGTGAATCTGCCGCTGCATTTCTGTCGCAGTCACTGCAGATGACTGCGGTAGGTTGGGGGTAGGATTTCGGATTTAATTGTTTTGCGGGAGAGTGACACGCATGGTAAAAAGGTGGCCTCGACCCCCTCCACACACATCCACACACACGTTCAGACGCACAATCCCACCAGCACAGCACAGAGACTCAGTGGTACTGAGCAAGACAGTCTATTGCAGAGACTGGGGAGGGCCCTGAGGTACACATATGGGAGGGAGATGGTGGCAGTGGAGGGCTGTACAAGCTCCCGGCAAGTGTACGTGTGTGATGATGGGTGTTGATTCTCTATGCGTGTGTGTGTGTGTGTGTGTGTGTGTGTGTGTGTGTGTGTGTGTGTGTGTGTGCACTCAGAGGTGTTAATCCTGTGTTAATCAATGACTGCACGTGTTTAGCTGGTGATACTGGCACTGGTGCGGATTCATGCGCACGTCTATGTGTTTCTAACCCTCTCTCTCTCTCTCTCTCTCTCTCTCTCTCTCTCTCTCTCTCTCTTACTATCTGCCTATCTCGCCACTATGTGTAAGTGGAGAGAGGAACAATAAGAGGAGTGTGGGAGTAGCAAGGTGAGACTCAGATATGGAATTAAGTATGTGTTATTACTACTGGGACAGGACTCGGAGGCTGCAGGCCACCGGCAGCTCGTGCTCACTATTTTCCCTTGAGATAAAATATCATGTGTACACTACAGTATTGCTCAAATATTTGTGTAAATAGATTATGAAAAAGTTAAGGAAGAGCTCTGAAGTTCTGCTTGTACAGTAACTAAGAAGAGAAATACCTGTTTACACTTGACTATAAATAGATTTTTCCTTGATGGAGTTGAAATGTGTAGTTGGATAAAATTCCCTCTGGGTGCAAGATATTGAATGACTTACATTGATCTTAAGTCGTTAAAGAGGTTTGATGGTTTTCCCCAGATATATGGCCACTTTTTTCAATCCTCTCAGCATAGGAGAGCTGATCTGGGATCATTACCAAGCCCTCCCCGACAGCATCTTTCATTACAACCTGACAGATGGAAAGAAAACTGACTGGAGATCAGCGATTCTGCAGACAAGACGTCAGATAAAAGGTTTGTTCCAAAAAGAACACATCAGGCCATACACAGCACATGCACCTCGATCGATAATCACATAATGATGGCCATAATGAGCCTTAATCAACATTCTTTTAACATCCTCTAGCACTAATGCATCCAGCCCCACCCACCATCGCTTGCAGTTGATCAATTACAGAGCCATTATAGTCAATGTCATGCACAGCTCCCAGCAGCTCCGAACATGCATTGCAGTCCACTTGCTGTTCTCGACGGTGGCCGCAGCAAATGAACTTAGCCAACAATCTTAAGATCAATCCCATCACTTAGCCAATTAGACAATAGGGAGACAGACGCCCATTACCGTAAGAACCAATCGATAGCCGGAGCCAGGGGCCGAGGCGGGCCGTCTGGTCCTGTGGAGCCGCCAGGGGTTTGTGTGCAGCTAATGGAGGGGCAAAGGGGGGCGTGTCAGACGGGCGTTATGATGGACGGCTTGGACAGGACACTATTGGCAAGGCTGGGAGGATGTTGACGCCGAGAGCTGGGATGTTGTAAACATGACAGAGAGAGTGGTGTGGGGTTGGACAGACAGACACTGGGATCAATGACAGAGAGTGTAGCCAAGTCACCAGTTGATTTTCCTCTCAACACTTTGACATTCCTCCTTTCACACTTTAGACAGTTTAAGTGGCTGATTCAGAGTGAATTGACAAATTGGCCAAAATGTATTGTGTGGCAAATGACTTAAAATTTCAGTTTTTCTGCTTGTTGAATATCATTTAGAGGGTTTTGTTAATCAATTTCCATCATAAAACACATTATGACTCTTGTTTATTAGTGGTCCATCAGTCTAATCATCAGTGACAGATGCAGAAATAATAGGCCCAAACTTTATTACAAGTCTTTTATACAACTTGTGGTGGCAAATTAACTGTTGAGGTCCATCACTGTGGATTTCCACTGGATGCGGAACGGCTGCGGAACGGCTCCGCTGCGGAACGGCTGCGTGCTCCGCCGTCCGTCAATACCCACCAGGTCCGGATTTGTTGCGGCACGGCTGCGGCAATGACTGACAGCTGTAGTCACGAGGACCCACAATATCTCGCGAATTCAGGTAGAATAGAACCACAAAACCAACAACAGTTTGTTTCCATTCAGAGGAGTAGAGGGGAAACAACTCTGTGCTGTGTTTTCAAGGTGTAGTGCAGGGAAATATGATCTGCCGTGAGCACGGTGTATTTTACTTTGAAAATTAACCAGATTTTTATTTTGTTTCTGTGCTCGACTTCCTGTCCCGCACTATCTGCCGTGTGCTGAATTGCTGCGGAGCTCTCCGGTGTCCGGCAAATATAGAAGCTCTGCGTATCTGCTCCGGAGGGCTGTGGACCGCCGGAGCTGGGACGGAGTCGGGACGCAGACGTTCTGCAGTCAGTGGAAATACACACATTGACTTTAATGGAAACCTAATGACTCCGTCGACGTTCTGAAGCCGTTCCACAGCCGTTACGCATCCAGTGGAAATTGCCAGTTACATATGAACAGTGTTGGGCAAGTTACTTCCAAAATGCAATACATTATTGATTACTAGTTACTGTCATTTGAGAGTAATTAGTTATATTACAATAGTATCTGAATTGTAATGCTTTACACTACTTTGGCGGTACTTTTGAGTTACTTTCACCAAAATAAAAGTGGAAGTATGACTTGGCAGGTCGCTACATAGCTGGTATCATTCATCTCCATGTAGCCCCCAGGTCCCTCAGGTCCTCCAGTCAAGGTCTCCTTCATGTCCCACGGTCTTAAGCAAAAAAGTGACAGAGCTTTTTCTGTCGCTGGCCCTCAGCTGTGGAACCAACTGCCACCTGACATCAGAAATGCCCCTTCAATTACAATATTCAAAACCAGGCTCAAAACTCACCTTTTTACATTGGCCTTCCCCCCCCACCCCCTGTGATTTAATTGTCTTACCCTGCTATGTCTGTAATTAAGTGTTTGTCTATTAATGTCGTCTTAGCTTAAATCACTGATCTGTCAGTGTATTTATTTTATTTTATTGTTATTATTCTGTGGTTAATGCGCTATGTACACCACTTTGGTCAGTGCGAGCTGTTTGTAAATGTGCTATAAAAATAAATTTTACTTATTTGCTTACTTACTTATGAATTTCACCACAGGATCAATAAAGTCTCAGCTTTATCCACTATATACATCATCATTTATTCATATTATTTTGTATTATTAATCTGAATCTGCAAAGTAACTAAAGCTATAAAATTAGTGGTTAAGTAAATCGTACAATAGCCTACTTGACTCTGAATTGTGGTGGACTAGAAGTAGCCTAATAAGTAGGAGAAAATGAAAATACTCAATTAAAAGCACCTTACAACTGAATGGAAGTAGTCTACGGTATAGTTACTTTCCACCGCTGATAAAATGTAATGATGTTATGTGTAGCAAGACTAAACATTAATTCCCGATGTTGTTATCTGTCAGTTGCTCGGGCACATTGCTGTTGGCACTGACAGGACACAGATGTCCCTAGCCTACCGTCTCTGGTTCTGGCTCACTGTGACCACGGGAACAGTGACGGGACAGCTCGCTTCAACGCAGCATAAACAACTCCTGAAAATAATGTCCATGTCGCAAATGTCTCTGTCTCTGCAGTCATTTCAACCACCGAATCCAGCAACAGGAAATAACACTCATGGATGTTTTTTTTCTGTGCCGAAATGTTTCACGGTGTTGGTGAATTCTTAAAAAAACAAAACCCCACTAAATGTCGGGGTAAAATGCATTGTAACTCGCGTTACTGAGATTCTAACGGGTATAATATTACCGTCATTTTATTAGTAATGCGTTATATTACTGCGTTACAGCAAAAAGGAATACATTACTGTAATTGCGTTACTTTTATAACGCGTTACTCCCATCACTGCATATGAAAGGCTTAATTCTCTATAGATGCTGGTGAAAACAATGTTTCAGCACATAGCACCTTTTTTATTGGCCTCACCAGCTTGCTGAACTGGCCCCGGTTGTACATTGTTTCTGGGACTGCGGTGACATCAGCACCGCTGTCGATTAGGAAGTTGTAGTTGTCCACATTGATGTCAGTCATCCATGGACCGCCCTCTGCATCAGCTGCCAGTGCGCCCAGAAATCAAACGTTGTCATCAGTGTCCTCAGTCACTGTAGCAACATTCACTTTATAATTTTTTTGTTTTTTGCGCACTCTTGCATAACGTCCCTTTTTTCCCTGCAGTGATTGAACGCTGCCTCCCTCACTAGACATTGTTGTAGACTATGCCCTCTTGTGTCTATGCATCTTTTATGTTTTTTTGTCTATCTTTCTTGCAGTGCTTTCCTAAATGTCTGTCTCCTTTGTGGCTTGGTTTGCTTTGAACGTGTGCTGTCGAGCTGCATGTTGGAGATATTCAAAGTTACTATTAAGCATTTCCTGTTGCTTCTTCATGCCTTGGTAACTGCTCTGTCTGGTGTCTGTTCTGGGTCCATTTGTAAATTTTCTGACAAGCGATTATCTCCGTGTTTCCACACGGCAATGCAACACGGTTATAAAGCTGACCTCGCCCATCTCTTGCTGCCACTGGTTAAATTTTGCCCTCTCAAAGATCAATTTCTGTGAGCTATGAAGTGAGCATTCAACTTTCTTTTAACTATATCTGCTCACTCGCTTCTTCAGGGCTTAGGTGCAAGAAAACCAGTATGTCCTCTGCTTCCCTTCCCATAGTGCAAATCTGCGCATTTACTTGATTTTCATCTGCTTTGTTCCTACCAATGTATTTTACCTAATACTAAAGAGAGTAAGGCGGGATGTATGCTTCTGCGGAGGCTCCACGCAAAGCTTTCACCGTAGCCTATGCTTGTGCGTTGGTGTGTGCATCAAACTCTTTAAGAGAATAGCAGGGCCGGCATGTGTGTGTGCTGGGGAGTGTGTGGTAGAGAGAGTGGGAAAAGGACGGTGATTAGCTTCGGAGCGAAAACCGACTGTAGAGGCATAGTGAGAGAAACAAGGGCTCTCCCCTGTGTTTTCTGACCATGGTCGGAGATCTGTAGCAAAAAAAGTTAACCCTCTCCTTGATTTCATGTTGTTGTTGTTTATGGAGAAGGAGAACCCGGAAATGAGTAGGGGGAAATCCGACGCTACCAAGCCACGGCCAAGCAGACCAATCACAATTGTTGTGGTCTGCGTCGCCGCAACGTGTAGCAAAAGTTTTTGAGAGATGCATGTCAGACTACGGCGTAGGGTCGGTATCTCCACGTACCTACGTACATACCTACGGCGTCAATTTAACGCTGAATTGGCCTTAACTCTCTCTCTCTCTCTCTCTCTCTCTCTCTCTCTCTCTCTCTCTAGCCACAGGGGCATGATATCCACTTGGGATTACTGTTGACACCGTCTCTCTCTTGCTCTCTGTTCTCTCTCTGACATTCTATGTCACCCAGTCTTTGCATTTTTATCCTTCACGCTCCCAGCTTGCAATCTACCTATAGAGTGATTAGCAAAATACTTTGTGAGTGCTTTTGTGTGTGTCAATAAAATACAAGATGTATCTCTCTTCTGTTTAGATTATAATTATTGTGTTACTGCGTGACCTATCCCGTATCTTCTTTCAAAATGGGATGTTGAAAGAAGCGTACATTGCACGGAAAAGCACAAAGGCCTTGTACAATCAACAGTGTGTCTGAGCGACATGGTCAATAATTAATGAATGAGTATCAAGCTGTGGTTACTCATGTCTTCATGGTCATCATCCTGTATAGCCGGTGTGTGGGAACATGCATGTTGGAGTTGTTCAAAAACTACTTGAACTAGAACTGCAAGCAGTTATGAGCCCCCCTGCGCAAGTTGGACCTGCACGCCCACGGACCGAATTCCCATTTTTTGCTCAAAGCCTTAGGGCCCTATTTTAACGATCTAAGCGCACGGCATGAAGCGCATGGCGCAGGTGCGTTTAGGGAGTGTCCAAATCCACTTTTGCTAGGTTGACGGTGGAAAAAAGGGTCCGTGCGCCGGCCGCTTGGTTCCAAAGGGTTGTACTTAGTGTCTTCATTAATTCATAGGTGTGTTTTGGGTGTAACATGCAATAAACCAATCAGAGAGTGATCTCCCATTCCCTTTAAAAGCCAGGCTGTTTGTACCTTGTAGCGCATTGCTATTATGATGGCGGATTTGCACCGTAATATTTTTATTTGTAATCTTTTGCATGTTTGTGTGCTGCTGCGCTTCCCTGTGTGTGTAACAAGCATAGTGTGCGAACGCTGTGCACCAGCCTAGGCGCATTTTACTAATTTGCTGTTAAAATAACAATGAAATGCTGCGCTATTGACTTTAGACCAGGTTTTTGTTGGTCAATGGCACGATCACTTCCCGCTGCCTCAAGATAGCAATACGCCAAGAATGCACCTGAACACACCTCCCTGTAAGACCAGCACGACCATGGGCGCAAAGATGGGCGCAGGTGCATTTGCTATTTAAACGACGCGGGCGCTGGACGGGAAATTGACAACTGTGTCGGTCTTAAACTAGCAAAGACACTTGTGTCGGGCTTTGCGCTGTGCTGCGCCACGCCGGGTGCAAGATAGAGCCCTTAGTGTTAAATCGGAGTACTTCTTGCCAAAATATGCAACACTGTTTTGACTGCAACATACAGGAAGTTGTTCCTCTATAACTTTCACATTTAACGCAAATATTCAAGCAGATCATGTTGGAGTTGTTCAAAAACCACTTGAATTAAGTCCTAGAGTCAGACATTTGGGTGTGTCATGTTAGTAGCGGCTAGCCTGGAGCCACTAGCCTCAAACAGAGCTACAGGGGTTTGGTAAACTCACTTCTTTCTAACTCCACGAGGAAGTTCAGAAGTTAGAGCATCCAAGTTAAAGCTCAAATCATGAAGACAAATCTGCGATGTGGCCGCTCCCAGTGCTGCAGCTGATAACCTTTCCACTACATCCGCACCCTTTAAACTAGCGTGCTGCTCCTCCCTTTTCTCATTTCAGCTGTAGAAAGGAGGTGCACCTGGACAGAGAAAGGTGGGGAAACCGTCCATCAGAGGCGGGCCGAGCCGGGACACGGCCCATAAGGAGCAGCATGAAGCCCCACAAGTTATTACCCCTGCTACCCGGGACCATTTTGTCTTCATCAATTCTTAAACTCATAAGACTCCCTGCCTCTCTCCGTTCCCAAATTGTACCATCTATCAAGCCTGCCGCTACTCTTGCTACCTCTCCCTTCTTCCTCTCTATTCTTCTCTTGCTCTGCTTTCCCTCTCATGGTTCTCGCTCTCACTGCAGAGTCAAAATTATCGTCAGGCATGAGGATGAGCTTCTTTTTTTTTTTTACAGGTGGTATTGACTACAGCACCCCTCTTTCTTTCTTTCTTTCTTTCTTTCTTTCTTTCTTTCTCCACTGTCCCCATCTCTTCCTTTTATTGCCTCCTCCCTCTCCCCAACACCTCCTCTCCCTGCAATCGCTCCTTCTCTTCATCCCCCTCTTCATCTTACTTTATCTTCCTCTCTCCACTTTATCATCCTCCGAGCCCTCCTCCCTTCCTCTCCTCATCTCTCTCTACAGCCTGTCTTTCTTTTCTTTTTATGTTTTCCGTCTCGCTGCTGGTTTGTCATTGTGGTGGACCGGCTGGTCTTTCTGTCTGTCTCCCTCTTCCCCTCTCTTTCTCTCCATCACTCTAATTACGTGCAGAGACAAAGGCGTCTGATTCTGCCTCCTCCCACTCAGAGCTGTCAGGCCTGGTGTAGGAGAGAGTTAATTTCACACTTACTGCATGCTTTAATTAACAAGGGGTGAGGGGGGGTGGGAGAGGGAAAAAAAACAAGAAGGGACACATGCGCTCAGTCACACATTATACAAAGGGTGGACTCTGTGTGTATGTTGTGAAAATGTGTCATATTTGTGGCTTGTGCCTACAGGTACTGTATGTACTCACAGTCCTGAGTCTTGTGTAGGTGTCACCGCAACACATCCAGAGTTCAAGTCATGATACATGTACTGTCTCTTCTCCGTCAGTGGCAACAGGCTGTATTTTTAGCCGGGGGCTTTAATGAGGAATCAATAAGATTGTAGTGGATTGTTAGGAGTGCTACTGTCCCCCTCTCTCTCTCTCTCTCTCTCTCTCTCTCTCTCTCTCTCTCTCTCTCTCTCTCTCTCTCTCACACACACACACACACACACAAACTGGGATCACTGCTTTGAGCTGGAGTGTTAGTTGCACACACACACACACACACACACACTCACATGCAAATACTCATTTTACACATACTTGAGAATGTGCATGAACAAACAGCACACACTCACACATACACACACACACACACACACACACACACGCATAAATACAGATATGAATTCACAAAACGTGCACACACAGACTGTACAGCGCCACCCCTACCCCAACAATAACTCTCCCCACAACAGCACATGATAACTCTTGTTAAGCTATTGAGATATGGATGATAGTGGCTACACCCACCATTGTCAAACCGAGTCATTTATCACCCTCATTCACTGCATGTAGCAGCGAGACAGTGTTCTAAGCAAGAAATGCACTATCTCACATATCCCTCCCTGCTGGCCGGCCATTTCAAATTCTTTGGTGATATGATGTACTGTATCACAAACAACACTGTCACCCGATCTTTTGTTTCTCAATGCAGCTCTGTGTTGATTTTGTGATGTAAAAAGAATCTTGTGGCGTTGGTTGTGCATGCATAATAAGGGCATCTGTGTGTTTATCTGTATGTGGGGTACAAACGTGTTGGTATAGACCTGCAGATGTGTGTTTGATTGACAGAACACATTGTTGGAATGCCAAAAACCTGTGGTATTACCATCTGTAATGTTACATAACTCTACAATGTCCAGCGTCAGGAAAAGCCACATTATGGCTTCCCTGTGCAATCAGTTAAGTGTATGTGGTTATATGACATATTTCTGATTCTGTGCTTGCATGACGTGCACACATACTTGCACACATCAACAAACCTCACACAAGTTAGTATGTTACTGTATGTGAGAGTGTGGTGGGCTGTGTGCATGAGTTAAGAGAGATATACATACATCTTTGTGTTTGCAGTGCAGGAACAGTGTGTTCTCTGTCCTAGTGTGTTGAACATGGAAATCCAGCTCAGTGTGGCCCCCGAATAGCGTGAAATGTTAACTTCTGCTGTTAACTTAACCCTTGAATTGAGCACATGGTAGAAGAATTCGATTTGGTCTTCATTTAGGAAGCCACTCCAGAGGGGTAGAGTGTGGTACTTGACGGCAGATAGATATATGATGAAGATCCAAACCAAAATAAAAATAATTTCCTTGCCTGCTAGGCTAACTCTCATTTCAAAATTAACGAGACATTTCATACATTCAAATCAGCCCATTTTCCCGTGGAATATGGATCATATTTCATAGTTCATAGACAATGTGCGGTGCAAATACAGAAAGCGTGTGCCCTCTTTATATTTAGTGAGGCAGAAAGTACAGCTGTCTAGGATGGAATGGGGGGATATCCTGAATATCATGTCAGTCTGACTCTTATGGGAAAGCACAACGTTCACATCTCATCCCAGCCAATGAACCACAATCTTCCCCTAAGCTTTAAGGATCAGTGTGGTGATATTCTGTGTTTTTTTTTTATTTATCAACAATTCCCATATATGGACCAAAGCCCTGTGTAGCCTAATATACTCTAGCTTTTTCCTCTGTCATAGAGCTCCATTGTTGTCCAAAAAACAAATGCTAATTAGCACACCAAATGTTAATTAATTAATCTGTAGTTGACAGTAGTCCCCAACAATTTTGCTAGTTTGAGCAACGTTTGTGAAAAACTACAGTTGCTAGAAACTATATATTTGTGAGGTGTCTTCAGAAGGAATGAATGGGCTGGGAGAATGAAAAAAACACATTGTTGGTTTTGGTCTTTTCATGGGATTTGTTAACAAAACAACACATTTTATCTACACTTAACTATACTGTGGTTGACATGTGCAGATACTATAGGAATAAATCATTTAATATGTTTGGCATTGAGCGTTTAAAATCTAGGGTTTTTACAGAATTAGCCAATATCAATGCTCTGCCAGCACTAGGATGGATTACCAACCGGACCAAAGGGACACCTGTCCTGGGGCCCCAGACCTCCAAGGACCCCACATGCCCAGGTTCACTTTGTGTCAGGGTTTTTCTTGCTGCAATTCTTTTCTGAAGTACAAATCAGGATATGTGCCAATAAATCACAATAATAACTAAATGAAATATTAAGGGCTATTATGATTTTTATTCTTTTGCTGGTTTTGTAGAGGAGCTCTGTGTCCCAATATTGATGCATTTAAGTGGTACATATTCCTAAAGATATTTGTGTTTTATCAACTTAACACAAATACATTTTAGGGTTGTTCCATGCTGCTGTGCGGATATACAAAATTGGTGCTTGAAGGCAAAAGAGTACACAATGCACAGAAGGAGGAACAGGGGTGAGTGGGGGCTCTAGGGCCGCGTAGCGGGTTACTTCTTCATATTTGCTGCCTCTGTTGTTTGATGCTCATTTGATTGTTTGATTTTATCATGCCAGTGTCTGCACTTGTATGAAAGTGCTCATATTACGCTTTTTGGCTTTTTCCCTTTCCTTTATTGTGTTATATATTTTTTTGTGTACGTAATAGGTTTACAAAGTGAAAAAGCCCAAAATCCACCCTAAAGGGACTTACCATCTCCAACAGAAAACACTGTTCACAAACTGCTCCAAACAGCTCTATTGTAGTCCAGCCTTTACTTCAGAGACAAACGTGGTCACTTTGTAACACACGTTATAATGCTCGCCTAGCTGCTAGCATGGCACGCCCTCATACTCTGCTTCTGACTGGCTAGTAGTCCTTACCTAGCTACTGCGCATGTGCGACTCCCAACAAAGATTGAACAGAAGTGAGATGCCTCACTCTGTAGCTAAAACAGAGAGCTCAACCCACAGGGTGAAAAGAGGAGCTGCAGCAGTGTGCAGTACAACAAAAAATATGGTGTTTTTTGATAATTAAACCACATAAACCTATTCTGGTACAACCTCTAAATACAATTATGAACCTGAACATGAGCATAATATGAGCACTTTAATTGATTTTATTGTTTGAATGTGATTTGGTATTGGTTTTGTGATCTCTCACTTTGTTGTAAAGCACTTTGAGCTACACTCTCTGTATGAAAGTTGCTATATAAATACATTATTATTATTAATTTGGCCATAGTGACAGGGTGGGTCAGGTTGAACACCTGAGCATTTATTGTCAGCAATTAATAAAAAAGTAACTCCATAGAACTACATTTAAATTAACTACTGTGTAAACGGTTGCTGTGAATGATGCAAAGGTGCGTGATGTAGAGATGTTGCCGAGGCGTAGAGAGGTCCAATTCCTAATGTTGTACAATTGGTAAGTTATTTTCACGAGGGGCGTTTCAGCACAAAGCATCATTTAGAAATGCACCACTGAAGAAATCGGCTTTGTACATGGACAACAGCTGCAATAGGACACCCCCATACCTTACATATCGCACACACCAGCGACGGCAGATATTAGAATAAGCTCAGGGAGAGGCGTGCTGATTCCAATTAGCAGTCTGTTGTTTCACACTGTGGGCGATGGAGCTTGTTATTCCTAGCATGGAGAGAGTCTGAGGAGCATTGCTCTGCGGCTCCCACCGTGCAATCAGCCTCTATGACTCTTTCGTACCCACCAAGCACTGATTGCCACATTCATCTGGCACTATTCTCACTCTGTGAGGTGCTGCAGAGGTGCATTTGTTAAGAACCTGTGGAATAAGGTACAAATGGCCCGACTTGAGGGCTGATGTCATGCTGTCGCTGAGAACTATAAGTAGCCATAATGAACGCGGCAAGGAAAGGGTTAGATCCGGGAAAAAGGAAATAATCACAATTATCACAAAATTTCTCTGTGCAATTTCTCTGTGCAATCATAATTTAGGGTGTGAGTACTAATGCTATATTATAGGCAGTAATTATACGCCTTGATTAAAAACTAGTGGATTACAATGGAGGATTCAATTGCAGGCTGATGACGTGGACTCTTTGTTTTACTTGCTCAGTGTTGCATGCATCAAGGGATTCAGAGAAGAATCCAGGTGCTGCATCTAAAATGGCTTGATTGTGTGCTTGTCAAATAATTGTGTTTGGGTCGGTCTGATTGTTCATCAGTGGGAATTATTTTCACTGAACTCAGTTCCACAAGTGTGCAAGGCATTTTCTCTGTGGATTAGTTTGCATGTGTAATATGTTATTTTGTTTGCTTTGTATGCTTTTCAGATAACTCACAATAATCTACGGTGCTCCTGAGAGCTTTACACACATGCAAATAGACACAACACAAGCAAATGAAGAAACATCTTCAGCATTGTCAACTTGACAACACATGCACAGTATTCAACCATTGGATGTGCCAAAACCGTCTTGAATTTAACGAAGACAAAACTGAGGTAGTTGGTTTTGGAGAGAAGGAGGAACGATTAAAAGTCAGCGCTCAATTTCAATCGGCAACATTAAAAAAGCCTAAGCCAGAAATCCTGGTGTTGTCATTGACTCAGACCTGAATTTTAACAGCCCCATTAAGACAATTATAAAGTCAGCCTAAATTCTGACACTGACACAGTCAGCCTAAAATCTGACACTGACTTCTATTAAATCAAGTAATTGTTCATTTCTTACACTGACTGCACTGTAACTTTTATTTTTTTGTATTTTATATTCTTATTCTATTTTAGCTTGTTTTTTTATTTTCTATTCCCTTTAATCAATGTTTTAAATTGTTTTGAATTGATCTTTAATGTTTTATGTAAGGCACTTTAAATTGTGTAAGCAGTCAACAAATTATGATGTATTATAGGTTACATTAAAGGCTTATTCAGCATAATATGAAGTAATTGAAATAAGCCCCATCTTTACCTGCTTCAAAGTGATGTAGTGTCTCTAGCTTGAAACAAGCTAGCGCAAACAGCTGATTAGCTTATAACGCTTGTCTTCGGGGCAGAGGGTAAAGTAAAAATAAATCGCTATTTCTATACCACTAACAAGGCGAGTCGAACGACGAACGCTCTGCAACCAGTAACCAGTAACATAGCTCAAACACGCCGTTTGTCGTTCGACTGGTCGTGACTGTTTTCCCAAGGTGGCGCCTGCTTGTATACGTGAACGCTACTGTCTTTATAATCTATCTTTTTAATAAACTGTCTGTTCACTTATAAAGTTCTCAACGCTTCAGTTTACATGTAGGGACCCTCATTATGCTACCGTGGAAGTGTGGTGATATTTTGGGCCTTGTTAGTGGTATAGAAATAGTGATTTCTTTTTATTTTACCCTCTGCCCCGAAGACTAGCGTTATAAGCTAATCAGTGGTTTGCGCTAGCTTGTTTCAAGCTAGAGACATTCGATTAGCATGAAAACAGATCCCAGAGAACGGGCGACTCGGTACACATATGTTATTAACCCCTAGGTTCATTTTGCGCCGGAATTGTCCTTTAAGTATAATATCTGAGTACTGTACTTCTGGATAAATGGGTAAAACTTTTCACTTCCTAACAGGATGGATGGGTAAAATGAGGGATGGGAAGAGGATATAGGAAGGGAGGGAAGGGAAGTAATAATGGAAAGGGGAGTGTGGAAGTGCTAAAGGCATAAAGGGAGAAATAAATGCACTGATGGATAGAGGAAGACAAGCGGATGGATGGGTGACAGGAGGAATGGTGAAGGAGGAGGACGTGTTGATGGGATGGACTAGTGGTAGACGGAGTGAGTGAAGTATTTAAGGAAGGGTAGACAGATGCATGGATGGTTCAGGGGTAATGGAAGGATAAGATAAAGGATTAGCATTTTACAGTCTGCTGACAGTGGACATAGAAAAATACGTAAAAGTCAACATGACTTCAAGACAGACTAAAATATACAGTAGATGTTCAAATGTGTGCTCCTTTTAGATTGTGTTGCAGTATGAAAGATTTTTCTTTTTATAAGCGACCAAATACCTAAGTGTCAAAATGAACCATTGCTGAACACTCAATGTTATTTAGTATTAAAAATACTTGAGTATCTTGCTGGAGCTCAATATGCCCTGGGAGGAGAGGATGGAGGAGGCGCAAGAGAGGAAGAGGGCGACGTACCAGGAGCTGACCCGATACAAAACACTGATGATCGGACCAAGTATGTGCACCAGAAGATGTATGGAAGAACAGTATTGCTTAAACTTCACCAATTGGGTATTTTATCCTTATATATTTCTGCTTTCAGTTTTTTCTTTTTTTGTGATCAACTTTTTTCATTGGCACCTTCAGACACACAAAACAAATTACACAACGTGTGACAGGTAATAGCAGATGGTGCACAGAACAGATAAACACAAACTGAACAAGAACAAAAACCCTCTCCCACCCCCCACCCTCTGCGGTCTCGAGGAAAACATAACAAACAATCAAACAGAAATCACACCTTGCCTAATCACTCTCCTCTAATTCTTGTGGGGTTGAGGTCATTAAGTCTGATATTTGTGCTGCTGTGTTTTTCCATATAGGCTGATAGTTGATGATTTGGCTTTGTTAATTAGCTGTAGAGAGCTCAAGCATAACTATGTCTAGAAAATACGCCAACCACTGTTTTACTGTATACAAAGCGAGTAGGGGGGGAGCCAGCGTTGCAGTTGAGCCGGCTAGCCAAATTTTCCTCTGTCTCCCAAGCAGGTGTAATTTAGAGTTGTCATTAAGTAACAAAACAATCGGGTCAGTAGGAATTCGACATCCTATCACATCAGATATTATTGATTTTGTTTTATTCCAGAACTCATGCACCTGTTCACACTTGCTTTCAGTTTTTTGATGTCATGTATTTTGAGTTAGGAAAAATTTATTAAAAGACATTAAATGCATTGCATTTTCATCTTGCTGCTGAATCATAGACAAATGGTTTGAATGGTAACAATAAGTTTGCAATCGTTGTTACCTAATGTGTTTTTTTTCTACTTGGGCCCATCTTGTCATGTGCACCAAAATAGAATAAGAGAATTAATGGATGCAGAGAGAAAAGGAGAGGCATACATGGAGGGAATGTCCAAAGGCTTAATGCACCCCGAATGCTATGGGACATTACTGATGCGAGCGCATCTCTCCAAATCGCTCCCCCTTGGGATCACAGGAGCGTTGCACCACTGAAAGACCCCATGGCTCATTGAAAGGGGTCAGAGGCGAGGCGCTCTGCTCCATTTAGCAGCCTACTCATGATGGATGAATGGAGGAAGGGAAGGAGGGAGAGGAGGAGCAGTGCCCTGCTGAGCACATGGGGAACAGAGTGCCACCAGGGACCTCCTCCTGGAATGGCGAATGGTGGTAATGGGTGGTAATGGGTGGTAATGGGAACAGACATAGGTGGAGTCAAAAATGAATGCAATGTTTTAGGTCAGCATTCCCATACGCTTTTTGGCTCAGTGTTGATGAAGTGCTTGTGGAAGCTTTGTGTCAACACAAATGGGAGGGGATTTCAAGATTTCCCAAAATGTTTTATAAATGTTTATTTTAGTATTTTAAATAATAGAAAAATGTGTTGTGGTTATTTATTCTCTATATATATTTATTCTTTTAAGAGCTATTCCAGACTACCTCAACATTATAATTAATAATACAATACATTTGAATATGATTTAAATAATTGAACAAATTTAAAGGAGACATGCTCATTTTCAGGTTCATGCTGATATATTTTGGGTTTCTACTTGAACTTGTTTACATGCTTTTATTTGAATATACCTGTATTCACCCTCTGTCTGAAAAGCTCTGTTTTATCGCCTGTTTCTTTAAGCCACCCTCCCAAAAAGCCCAGTCTGCTCTCACTGGCCTGCAAGAAAAATATGATGCACCTTTGCAATGGTAGTTCTCAGGAAAAACGTAAATCTCTGGAATCTCTAAGAATATTAGAGCCATGCCATTAAATGTGAACTAAAATTGTGTCACTAATCTTGTTAAACTATACTACGCTGTTATGGTACTTTACTTTATACTACTTTGAGTAAGAATATTAAAGGATACAAAAATTCTAATCACAAGGTCCACTTACTTGGTTTCAGCAACTTCTCATGGCCTTCATCAGCAGATGGATTTTTCTAATGGAGATGGTTTAGTTTGTTATTGTTATAAAAATGTGCAGTGTGATTGATCAGTACCTGCATAATAAGCCTAACTGAGTTTGTGTTGACTGTTTGTATTGGCCTTTGTGCAGGTTCTCACCTTTTTTTTGTATAATAGGATCCCATTGTGAAGTGTGGGTACAGCATTATTAATGTGGAGGCCTTGGTACCCAAAAGTGAACAGCTGAAATGAAACCGTTCCACTGTTTTAGAGCTGATGCTGCTGCTGCTGAATACCAATGTAGCCCTGGTGTAAAACTAAGGGATTAAAACCAGTTAGTTTTAGGCTACATAAAGTTGTGTGTAGGGAAAAAAAGATCATGTCAATAATGCAATTTAACTGAAAATAATTTAGTTTAAGAGAGAAATAAAAATGGTAAACTGAGAGATTAACATAGCCTACTTTAGTTTTCACTTAAACATCATGTAAGTAGTGAAAGACATTAAAAGTTAGAAGTTAAAATAGACAGTTCTAAATGGTCTTATAGCGTAACTCTCACCAAAATGCAACCTAGGTTCTTTTTGTGAATGTACCCGAGTCAAATTTTCGTTTAAAAGCATATTTAGGACGGAATCGCCACTTTTAAGATTTACCGTATTTTCATTTTTCGATCAAATGGCCTTTTGAATGGGAGTGCTAGGGGCACTTTCATGCTAGCCTCAAAATAGCTATTTTTAAAACACTAAGAAGGCTTGACACAACATGAGACTTTGCTCAAAGTATGACCAGGGTCTCTACACCTTAACGAAGACAACATTGTTTGTGTACACAGTTTACTAAAAAAAAAGGTTTTGAGCAACTCACTGTAGCTGTTGTTCTTCCGGTCGCCGAGCCAGGGAGGAGAGTAAAGATGGAAAGCTCCAAAAGCTTAGTTCCATATAAATGCACGGATAATTCGTTGTTTTGTCGTTAGTGAAACACAATATTGACCTTGTAGTTGAAAAAGGAGCCTCATATAAGAATCACACCTCCTATGGAGTCCGTTCATTCGCATTCGGAGATCACGGGAAAATGGCGGATAGCGTAAACAACAACTGCTAACGTGGGTTGTTCAAAACCTTTCTTTTTAGTAAACTCTGGGTAGACAAACAATGTTGTCAATTCTTTCGTTAAGGTGTAGAGCCCCTGGTCATACTTCGAGCAAAGTTTCATGTTGTGTAGAGCCTTCTTAGTGTTTTAAAAATAGCTATTTTGAGGCTAGCATAAAAGTGCCAAATTTTAAAAGTGGTGATTCTGTCCTAAACATGCTTTTAAACGAAAGTTTGACTTGGGTACATTCACAAAAAGACCCTAGGTTGCATTTTGGCTAGAGTTACGCTTTAAAGATTGTGGTGTAGAACTGAATAATATTTACATGTATTGTGCCTTTATTTTGAAGTGTATTATGTTGATTGGTTAGTTTTGTTATCAGTCAATGTCATCAGTGGTTGTTACTTGTGAAGTAAGGAAGTGAATGAGTGAGGGCGGGGTTTTAACATGTGGACGGACGGACGAAGCAGAGAGATACGAGAAAAAGAGTGGAGAGAATCGCAAAGAAGAGAAATGAAAACAGTGAGAAACATTAAGAAACACTGGAATAGTTAGCTTGGAGAAGATCTAAGTGGACTGTCGACGCTGTGGAGGTGGACACTTCTGCACGTGTCTTGTCTAGCCGCAGTTGTTTAGATCAAAAGTTGTGCTAATGTGTCTGGCTAAAGCTGGCGCTAACGGCGGAGAGTTGCTGATTCGGAAGACGCCTTTTCGGACCGTAGAGGACGGCGGTGTGTTCCCTGTCGAGGCGGACTTTGCCGTAGCTGGCGTCTGGATTCGTGTTTGAGCTGTGTTTCCTGGACTGACAGCGAACTGTGAGTTGGACTTTCTGTGTGTTTGCCTCACTGAAGATAACTTTCTGTCGGCCGCATCGCACACGATCTACCTGGACACTTTTGTTTTGTTTTGGCGCGTGTGTGTGTGTGTGTGTGTGTGTGTGTGTGTGTAACGTTAGGTGTGGTACCCAGGGTTCTAAATCAGTGGTTCTCAAACTTTTTACAATAATGTAGCTACCCCATTTGAATTGTGTTTTAAGCCAAGTACCCCCTGACCAGTGACGGACTGGTAATCTGGCATTTGGATGTCGGAGGTGGGCCGTTTGGGCCGGCCGGCCAATCAGAGAGCCGCATGATTGTCAAAGCCATGCGGCCATTTAATTGTAAACAGCGTGTCGGTACACGATCTGTTCTGCCTGCACGATCCGTTCTGCACATGCGCAAGATAATACTGTTTTACCGAGGATACGACCTGCACGATCTGTTCCACGCTAGCCTATGGCTAGCCTCCACCGGGAAGCTAACGTTAGTTTAGCTAACAGCTAATTCGGCTAACTGCTAGTGACAGCTAGATTCAGACTAAAATAACGTTAACTCAAACTTAATGGGAAAAGCAGGCTACAGCTAAATTAAGACTTCACAGTAATAACAAAGACAAGTATTGAGTAATTGTATTTTAAATGAGCACAAGTAGAACTGACGTAACAGCTGTTATATATGTTACGTGTTTGTTATATATGTCAACGTTTATTTTCAAGTTTTATTTTGAGGGTCTTTTAAAGTTATTACATGCTGTCTCAGCTAGCAGTTAGCCGAATTAGCTGTTAGCTAAACTAACGTTAGCTTGCCTGTGGAGGCTAATGGCAGACCGCTACAATCAGCAAGTGGGTAGCCGAATGAGCCGTTAGCTAAACTAACGTTAGCTTGCCTGTGGAGGCTAACGGCAGACCGCTACAGTCAGCTAGCGGTTAGCCGAATTAGCTGTTAGCTAAACTAACATTAGCTTGGCTGTCGACCGGAAGCGTGGAACAGATCGTGCAGTGTCGTAAATCCTCGTACAACCGCGCATGCGCGAACATTTTGCGCATGTGCAGAACGGATCGTGCAGGCAGAACGGATCGTGTACCGACACAGCGGTCCATATAATTTCTCTCGTCCCCCTTTCAAGCATCAATATTGGCGTTCTTTAGCCAACCAGCAGCCAAACTTGTCCAAACCCTTCACACCTAGTAGTAACGTAATCTGATTAGTATTTATAGCACATATGAGTCTCTCGGTATCACAGTCATGGTTACCTTCTACAGTCACGAACTTTTACATCAGTCTGCATTGTTTTGTGGCGAAATTACTTATTCAGATCAGATGTTCAAAAACGTGCATGGTTTGAAATAAAACAAATCTACCTGCATTTCTTTTATTTGAATATTTGTTTGCAAAAGTTAAAATGAAGCAATGCCTTCTGGGAATTTCAAGACAGAATCGAGTAGACTGCGTCTGCATCTTTATATATACTGTCTATGGTTTGCGTCAGGGTGGTTGTTGGAAGTTGAAAATTAATTTCTGTCAGTGTAAAATATTCTAAATAAATAACATAATGTTCTAAGAATAGGTTTGGAATTATTTTTACAACTGAAATATTTTTTTTGTAATTACAGAGGGAAAGTACTGAAAAAAGTACCGTTGGGTACCAGAACCGAATTCCAGGTACCGGTATCGGTAGTGGTATTGGTTCAGATGCGAAAGGTACCCAACCCTAATTAAGATCCATTTCCAAAAGATGATTTTTTTATTCCTCTTTTTAGTCAACTTTAGCATGGGTTCATAAACGTATGAGCACCACTGTATTTTAGTTAGCCTATTTGAAGGGTGTAATTTGTGTTATATCTTTTTAGTTTTTTATTCAATCCAATGGTCAAATATTATTTGTAAATTTAAGCAAACATTCAGTAAACAATACCTTTTCCTTTTTAAAGAGTTGTCTGGGGTCAGTTATTCCTATAGAGCACAATAGATGTGTATGTTATTAGTAGGGTAGTATATGATTAACGCAAAAGAGGTAAACCTTCATGGTAGCTGCCTTAAAGAAACAAATCCAAACACCTCATCATTCCAGTCTAAAGTTAGTTATTTCAGCTTGGGGTGCTACACCAAGAAATGAGGATGGAGTTTCTGGAAAAAACAGTTAAGTTGACCCTATGGTAAAAGTTTTTGGTCAAACTGCTTCAAGCTCAAATATCTACTGAGTATGACTGTGTTCTACGCTAGTCCATTAAAAGTCCTTTTTTATCAGCCGATTTGAATGAGAAAGCAAGATAAGTAGTTCTAGCCTGCATAGCCATCAAAGGAAGTTCAAACATGGCACGAAGCGGCTGGGTTAGCTCAGTCTGTAGAGCAGGAGCACCTTTTATAGAGGTTTATTCCTCGATGCAGAAGGTCCAGGGTTCGAGTCCGACCTGTGACGATTTTCCTGCATGTCTTCCCCCCCCTCTCTCTCCCCTTTCATATCTAACTGTCCTATCCATTAAAGGCGGAAATGCCCAAAAAATTATCTTAAAAAAAAACAAAACATGGCACGAACACAAAATAACTGAATGACACACTGCTATGAAGGGTAAACTTTGGCTCTCAGCCCAGATTCTGGCTATATCCAATTCTTTGTCAACCAGATCTTGGGGCCTCTCCAACATTGCTATATATTTTAATGTTTTTTTTTCTGGTCCAAGTTGTGTAATCCCGCTGTATGAGTAATCAGATAAATGGGAACCATCTCCGAGGAGAGCAGACAACATGGCTGACTGGGTCAAAGTACCATCGTCTGTGTACCATGGCACTTATCTCTGCTAAGCCTCGCCACCACATAGCATTGCTAATTTGTTGAGCCACTGGCGACGTCACAAGGTGACTCTTTACTTCTGTCTTTTGAAAGAAATTTACTTCTAAAACTTTCTGACTAGAAAATACCACGATAGTTAATCACGAAATATGTAACTGCAGCATGCAGGTAGTGTGAACAAAGTGTAGTGCTCTAGCCTGACGTGCTAGCATAACTAATGGCGATGGTACAGCACCGTCAAAAGTGTAGATTCTCTGGCTTTATGGCCGAGAGGACAAGGTGTGTGTGTGTGTGAGAGAAAGAGAGAGGCTGTGTGGGAGGAGGCAGCTATCCTAGCTCCTAGGAGAGTCTGAGAGGGCGAAGGGTCATTATTGACTGAATGAATTTTTAAAGAGGGCCCTCGTCTGGGGTGGGAGGGGCAGTGAGTCTGTGCGTGTGACTGTATGTGTGTAAAGTCATACTGGATGCTATTCTACAACATAGTCTAGCTCACTTTTCTTCTCCTTCTTTCCTTTTTTTTTTTGTGCCAATGTACATAAATGCCCACCATACACCTCCTAAAGCCCCGTGACCAATTAAACCTTCCATCTAGGCTCTATAGCTTCAATGCACACCAGGAAAGCCTTATGGATTGCCTTTTCACACCCTTTAACAATCAATGGCAGACCTGGTTTTAGGAGCAGGAAGGAGGGAGGGTTCGAAGGGAGTGAGCAGAGCAGAGGAGCATGGTCGGTGAGGAAAATAACAACAGCGAGTACTTGTTTTGAGGTGGTGAAAAGACCGAGAGGGGAGGTTACTTAAGACCACAACCTCCAGTTCTTTGGATGTTTGCAGCCAGGCCAGCCTCGCTGTAAGGAGTGCCCAGAGGCGGTGCATGTTTTGAGGGGAGAAAGATGGGGAGAGATGGGGGTTGGGAGTGGATGTTGTGGTGGCTTTGGAAATGGTCTGTATGTTCACTGACCCTGGTAGATAGCAGATGAAAGAGGGAGGGGGTATTCAATCATACTAATCCCCCACCAACACCACCACCACCACCTCCTCTCCCTCACTGCATTTAGCCACACACACACACACACACACACACACACACACACACACACACACACACACACACACACACACTCCCGAGAGCAGCCACACTCATTAGTGCCAGCGAGACCCGCTATTGGATGGAGCTGAAACACCAGCTCAAAGCTCCCCTCTCTCTCTCTCTCTCTCTCTCTCTCTCTCTCTCTCTCTTTTATTCTCTCTTTTATTCTCTCTTGGTGGCCCTCGCAATCTTGCTCGCTCTGTCTCCCCTTCTTGTCTGTCTCTGCGCTCTTTCCATCGCTGTCTTCACTCCATCCTTCTCAGCCAATTTGGCCCTCTGTTGTTTACCCTTTCCTCTCTTGATTCCTTTCCTGTTTGGTTCCCCGCGCTTCTCCTTTATCATTTCTCTACTTGATTTTTTTTTTTACACAATGCTCAGCTCTCCTCTTTCTGTCCTCCTTATCTGTCAGTCATTCCATACGTCCTTCCCACTTTCCACCCTTGTTTCCTTTCCTCCCCTCTCCTACTTCACCCGTCATTTGATTCCCTGCACAATCCTCCCCTCCAATCCTTGCTTGTCTCTGCTCCCATGGTGGAGGGGTGATTTGGAGGATTAGGCCGGTGGCAGGGTTGTTGCTGTGTCAGTCTAACAGGCAGGGATCTGGACCAGAGCTCAGTCCAAATCCCTTCCTCCACGCCTGCCTGCCTGGCCACCGAATTAGCGGCTTCCCCTCTCTTCCGTCTTTCTTCTCGCTTATCCTTTTCTCTTTCATTGCCTGCTGTCTCCTCCTCCTGTATGTTCTCTGTCGACGTGCTTGTATCTCGAGCACCTCCCGGCATATTCCAATGCCACTTTTGTGAATCTTTTTTCATTATTTGTGGCTCTCTCTCTTCTCGCTGTCCTGCATATTCAGAAAAAGAACACCTTTCTTGATAAGAGTATTACATTTTGATACCCCTACTAAAAAACATGATCACATTACCCCATGGCCACGGTTTCTTTGTTTGAACAGTTTTAAGGCACATGTCAAGTACTTCACTGCAGAAGTGACCTTTCAACCCAAAGCAACCAGAAATCCTTAGAAAAGGGATTTTGAATCCATTTTGAGTCCAGCTTTAAATAGGGCTGCACGATGTGAGGAAAAATATCTTAATTGCGATTATTTTGACTGATATTGCGATTTGCAATATAATGATGCACGATATTGGAGGGAATGATCGTTTTGGTGATTTTTTGCGAGGATCTGTACCAAAAGAAGATTTTTTTTCTTTAGTCTGTAGGATACAATTTCTAGGCCGGGAGGTCTCTGCAGCACCGCAACACTTAATTAAGAATGTTTTGACACATATTTTGCCTTTTAACAAATATTGCACCCCCGTGCGATTTGGATATTGCACTAGTCCAAATTGCGATTTCGATGAAATGGCGATTAATTGCGCAGCCCTAGCTTTAAATCAAATGATGCTTGCAGAGCTCATAGTAATCTTTGCAGTAAGATAATGCTAATCTATGTGAGTTCAATACAAGTTCTGCTCCTCAAAACCCTTCAGTTAAAGTAATACATTTGGTGATAGCCTTCTTTGTATGCCAAGAACACACCTTCTTTTCCTTAGTAGGCTTTAAAATGTCACTCTTCCTCACAACCCAATCCTTCTTAAAATATCAGGGTGCAAATGCTCTTTTTTTAATTGCAGCTTTAGACAAGTATACAGTCAATCCTCTTGGAAAAGTGAGTTCTTCCTTTAGTAGCCTTAGGGAGCTAATGGAAGCAGGTTAGCTCTGCTTCACTAAGGTTTTCCAGCATGCACTAGGTCATATAATAGGGATGTTTGGCAGGCATTCTTTTGACCATTTCTTTAGAAAAGGGGGAGACTGAGTCGAGAGAGACAACGTGGACACTGAAAGGATAAGTCTGTTTTATTACAACTTGGATCTTATTTTTATAATCCTTTTATATCCATTACGATAATAAAGGTACTACTGTATGGAGCAACATTGCCATGTCAGACGGGGTAAGACACAGGTAGTCAGATGATCACACAGGGTGTGAGCAAGCCAACAGTTTAGCCAGACTCTGAGAACAAAACCAAAGGGGAACGCTACTGACAGGTCAGTAATAAGTAGAGGTGCAACGATGAATCGATTAATCAATTAGTTGTCAACTATTCAATTAATTGCCAACTATTTTGATAATCGATTAATCGTTTGTCATTTTTTTATTAAAAAAAATAAGATTTCTCTGATTCCAGCTTGTTAAATGTGAATATCTTGTAGTTTCTTCTCTCCTTTGTGACAGTAAACTGAATATTTTTGAGTTTTGGACAAAACAAGATATTTGAAGACGTCCTCTTAGGCTTTGGGAAACACTGATCCACATTTTTCACCATGTTTTGACATTTTTATAAATCAAACAACTAATCGATTAATCGAGAAAATAATCGACAGATTAATCGACTATGAAAATAATCGTTAGTTGCAGCCCTAGTAATAAGCACAGGAAACCTGTGTTGAGCATAACTATGGGTGCCGCCTCATCACTGGCTTTTTTTTTTGGCCACACCAGAAACTTTTCAAAGTTCCGCTTGATGTCGCTGGGCTGCACGGGCTCCCAGAACATTCTGATGGGTTACTCAAGAGGTCTCTAACTGGAGGGCAGGAGTTGTGAAAACCTCTTGCTCGTCCTGTGGTATATAACGCTGCCTACTGAGTACTTTCCCTTTTGATACTTTAAGTACATTTTGTTGCTAATACCTCTGTACGTTAACTTAGGTAAGATTTTGAATGTAGTGCTTTTACCTGTTACAGTATTTCTACAATATGGTATTTCTACTTTTACTTGAGTAAAATATCTAAATACTTCCTCCACCACTTCATGGAAGACGACCATGTATTGACAGTAAACAAAAACACAGAAATAACGATGATGAAAGTAAATACTGACTAACCTGTCTGATTGTCTGGCTGCCCATTTTTCTCGCCGCGTCTGGCTTTGTTTTAGTGATCCTCACTGTGTTCTCGCATCTCAGCAATTACTTTATTGAGCACAATGTTATCATAAACGATAACGACAAAGTTATCAACCAAAATGATCCTTTACTTCACAGTGGCATTTTGATTTCCTTTTCCTTTGGAATCGTCAGTCCATTAAAACTCTAAATGACATTGGAAGACAATTGACAGAAGTGTGCAGTGTATAGTATGCATCAGTAGTCTAATCAGTTGATGTCCATTTTCAGTAACGTGGCTGCTGTGTGATTGAGCGGAGTGTCTGACTCGCCCAGCAGTGGAGGTAGTTACACTGTCATTTCATGGTGCTTTCTTACTGTCTCTGCCTTTCTGCCGGGCCCAGGGGAGGGGAGCAGGTTACACTGATGCTGTCTGAAGGACACTGTGTGTGTGTGTGTGTGTGTGTGTGTGTGTGTGTGTGTGTGTGTGTGTGTGTGTGTGCGCGCGTGTGTGCGCGCCAGTGTGCGCAAGAGAGAGATCGAGAGAGAGAATACATTGTACAGGTTGCTTTCTCCCTAAACATCTATGTTTATGTCCATCTGTGATACCCTGCCTGTATTGCAGCAGAGGAAATACAATACTGTTACCCTGAACTGAACAGACACCACAATAGGTTTAGGTTAATAGTGACAATGGGTAAGTGAAGAGTCCACGGCTTTGGAGTCCCTAGCACAGCAGAATAGTGGGACTGACTGATTGCAGTACAACAGTGTAGTCACATGAATAGCAGCCTGATCAAGGCCAGCACTGCAGCACAAATAGTTGACAAGAATGTGTGTGCTCAAATACACAGCACCGTGTGCAGGTGAAATCCTATTTCTGATCCTTTTTCTTTGTCATATGTGCTTTGTGTGGAAGCACACAACAACGAGACAGGAAGAGAGAAGAAAAATATGACGTGACTGTAGGTTCATTCAGAGAAAATCATTTTTCATCACACCACAACAACACGTCTTTTTCTTTTGCCTTGTGTTAATTCAGGAAAATTCATACAAGGTTATTTCTTCAAATCTGACACAGATTTCACCAAATGTATTATTTTATTCCATATTTAGAAACATTGAACTCTCGAAGTCAGTTTTATGTAACGCACAGTAGGGCTGTTGGAACGAAATTCGAATATAATTCGAATATTTAAAAAATCAATACTATTCGAATGCTAAAATTACTATTCGAATATTGCTTTTTTATGAATTTTTTAAATGTTTTATATGCAATCTTGCCTTTCTCGTCGCCTTGGCCTACACGCATGTGAAAATAAAATGCTTTTGGTTAGTCTGATGAACAATAAAGTTTTTGAATCATATCACAATCGTACACGTTCCCTTAATACATACATCCGCGTGGTATCATCATCACAATACTAACAAAAATGGCGGAGAGCGACCTGAGGGCACACCTGACAACGTTACACCCTGACAAGCTAGGCGATCTGCCCGAGGAATTGCTGCTAAAAATGGGCAAGAATTCCTTTTTTTCTGCCTCTCTCCTCATCACGGGGCTTACCAGCTGTCCGCCAGGCGACAACGGACAAACTGACACTAATCAACATCACGCAGGGGTCTGGATTTAAATATTTTATTCACGAGCTTGAGCCAAGGTACATTAGGGTTGACAAATTAAAATCATTCATTTTGTCCCGCTGTTTTATTGTTAATAAGAAAGCGATCACCTGTTTTCAAAAGTTTGTTTTGTAATGTTAGTAGTCCTCCTAGTGGACAGAATGTGTAACAACAACCACATGCTATAGTGGCATTGGCGATCCATATGCCTGTGTAATATCGTAAATATTACATATATATAACAGGATGAATTTGAGCATTTAATATTCAAATATTATTTGAATATTAAATAAAATAACAAATGGAATTCGAATAGTATTATAGAGGAAGATTGACAGCCCTAACGCACAGTGGTCATAATGCATATGTTTTTTTTCTGTAAAAATCATACTAATATAGTGTTGTGATGGATATGACAAGACATAGGCATAAGTGACCACAACCTTATGTGAACAGTGGGGAGTTTACTTATTCGCCATTCTGAGCAACATCTTTATTAAATGGAACCTTGTTATTGATAAAATGTAAATCAAACAAAAAACGGTAAAAATATCTCACTTAACAATGATAGGATTTACTTTTCTCTTTTTACATCCATTCAAAAGTACAAGTGACCACTCATACTTTTGGTGTGTGTGTGTGTGTGTGTGTGTGTGTGTGTGTGTGTGTGTGTGTGTGTGTGTGTGAGAATTAGTTAGGCATTTGGCAGAAAAGCCCTTTGCTCTGAGGACGTTCTCAAAGAATCATCTGAGCAGCAGCAAAAATTGTGCTGGGAGAACTAATGCCCCTAACAAACATATACTTGAACAATACATATTATTAAAGACAACAACACCATAAGCTCAGAATACAAGGAGGAGGATGGGGTTATGGAGGGAGCTGCGGCAGCAAACGGCATTGACGCGAGTACAGTAGTGGGAAGTGTAAGGTTATAATGACTGTGCAGTACATGAATATGACCGGACCATGCTAGTCAGATGATAGCCACAGAACTGGCAAATGAGTATGTGATTGGGAAACAGTGGATGCCAATCAACTAATGCAGGTGCAATTTAAACGCTCTGTCTGAACTAATGCCATAGTTATAAAAAAATAAAATTAAAATAGAGGTAGAAATGTAGCCCTAATCACTAATTAAAACAATCAGCCTTCTTCAGTGCTCCATGTGGTATTGCTTTTACCACTCGCATTATTGTTTAAATATGTGTTTCATCACAATGACAAAGGTGTAAAACAGTGTATGTATGTTTAAAAGAAGAGAAAATACTTTATACATTATTATAATCTAGGGTTGGCATAAACTTGGCTATACGTAAGGAAATATGAAGATCTTTGAATTGCCAACCAATAAAAATAATCTTGACTTAATACATACACTAGCTCAGACTTTCGCCATGGCATCAAGCAGTCACTCCAGGATTTTGCGGCCTTTTTTTTAGATTGTTGCGGCCCAAAATGCCTGAAATGTTTTGCACCGTCATTCACTGTACGTTTTTTTTTTTTTTTTTGGTAAATGTGAGAAGTTCGAGTCACACACGTCTCGTCTTCATATCACAAACAAGGAAATTAATTTGGCGACGTACGTGTGTTACGTCAACCCGTTCTCACTCCCGCTCGGTCATTGGCTCTCAGAGTACGCCTCAGTCACAAACTGACGCAAAGTCTGGCACGTGGGACTGCTGCGAATGGTTGAAGTCGTAGGAAACTCCGGTTATTGGCCAAATTTGCGGAAATGTTGTGGTGATTGGTCAAAATTGCGAGTAGCACCGAATTCACGGTGATTGGTTGAATTTGCGTGAATTGTTGCGATCGCGAAATCCTGGAGGGACTGCACAATGTTAGTGCAGTGTGAATTTTCTTAGTCGGGAACACATTTTTCCAATTATTCCAATACTACATGAATGCAGCACAAATGCCCTCGCAATGTTAATGAAAGTGAAAAATAATTTGTGAATATGCCCCCTAATTCAGATGGGTTTGCAAATGTTATCGGTTATTCCTTGGTCCATGCTACACCGTTCTTGATCCAGTAGCTATTGTTCTGCTGAACTCCTTTTGAAATGATCATTGTACTGGTGATTTACTTGTTACAAGTTAATCATCTGATGTCACTAGACTTTATGACCCATTGCTTCTGCACATAAAATAGAACTGATGGGAAGTTCTTTTTAATGAGAAGTTGGAGTAGAGTGAGACCTCTTCCTGCAGCTCTCCACCAAAAATAAAGTGCCTACCACAGCTTTAATTCCGTGGCAGACAGGTAACAAATGTAAAGATTTTAAGATTGGAGGAAAGTGGGCTGTTGTTGCATTCTGTATGAGCTGTAAGTGATCAATAGCTTTCTTAGATAGACCAGACAGAAGAGCGTTACAATAGTCTAGCCAGCTGGAGACGAAGGTATCTAACTTTTTTGTGTCTGCCTGAAAGAGAAACGGTCAGACTCTGGCGATATTCCTTAAATGATAGGACACTTTAGTCACATTTCTAATGTGACATTCAAAATTGAGGTCAGAGTCAATGATAACACCAAGGTTTTTGACCTGTACCTTGGTGTTTAGTGCGAATAATTTTAGGTGGTCAGAATGTTTTTCTCTCTCTGCTTTTGCTCCAATAACTAGGGTCTCAGTTTTGTCTTGATTTGCCTGTAAGAAGTTCTGAGTCATCCACAGATTTATGTCATTTCAGCTTACAGAGATATGTAGCTGGGTATCGTCTGCTAAATTATGGATATCAATGTTGTGATTTCTAAAGTAGTAACCTATACAGGGTACAGAGAATTGGGCCTGAAATAGAGCCCTGCGGGACACCGCGTGTCAGGTCTAATTTATCAGAGGATGGTCATGCATGGCCACATAGAATTCATTTTGGCTCCTACACCGCCCAGCAATACTTTAATCTCAATGAGTCTTTTCCCTGGTTAAATAAAGGTTAGAAAAAAAATTAAAGTGCGCAGCATCATACAGTGATTGGCATGGGAAGTCAACCGGCGTTTGGTCTGCTGAGAGCTGGGGCCAGTTAGAGGCAGAGGAGACGGTGGATTAGGGTTGGGTACCGAACCCTGTACTTTTACTGGTACCGACCGGATCACGTCGGTATTACCGAGTATTGGTTCACGTAAAGTCAAACGGTGCCAAATTTCGGTACCTGAGAGTGCGTAAGCGCAAGCTTATCTGTCCTCTCTGCATGTTGACAGAGAGCGGAGCTCTGACACACACACACACACACACACACACACACACACACACACACACACACACACACACACACACACACACACACGGAGAGACAGAGTGGTTTCAAGTGTGGTTACAGTTTTTCAAAACACGCAGACACCATTCACTGTGAAATGATATTAATGGCGAGCCGAAAGCAGTCGCAGTGCTGTTGACGTTACACTTCCTGTGAGACAAGCAGAGGGAAAGTACCGAAAAAAGTACTGTTGGGTACCGGGAACCGAATTTCAGGTACCAGTATCGGTACTGATATTGGTTCAGATGCAAAAGGTACCCAACCCTATGGTGGATAGTGGGAATGTGCCTCCTGTGAAGGAAACTCCTGCACGTCTAGGGTACCAAACAATTTGGCCAGTGGGTTTTCTAACGTCAGGGAGTAGAACTGGCCGTTGCTTTGGGTTTTGCTCCCATTAGGAACCACGGATCTTCAGGTTGGGCTGAAACAGGCTCTGGAAGTCCTCTAATGCCAGAGTCGGGCCACAGAAGAGTGGGATCATTGTCTGTTCCTAGAGTGGAACAGTCAGTAGAAGGACTGGTCGCATTCCTGTTGCTGCAGCCAGAGGAGCACAGGACTGCGAGGTGTTTGGCCTGGGCCGTGGCGTCTGTGGAGAACTCCAAGATTAGCTTGCCCTTCTCTCTGAGCTCAGCTTCCAGACAAGCTGACAAAGGGCTTAAAGCTAGTGACCGCCTAGCCTAGCCACTGGGCTAAAAACCATCCGAGCAAGCTAGCAGCAGATCAAGATGTCTGATGACTAAAGTCTTTTATCTTGGTAAAACATTTAGGTGAAACAATCAAGATCTTTAAGCGTAGCGGAAAACTGAATACAATTCTGATTTCTTTTGCAGTGTTTCCCTCAGCACTTTCCAGTTTAGGCGGCCCGCCTTAACAACACGCACCTGCCGCCTTAATTAAGTCTTCAAAAAAAAATGTAAATATCCGCCGTGTTACTCTGTCCTGTTTGAGTGGCTGTAATGTACAAGTCTCATCAACACAGTCACAGGAAAACAAGGTAACGGCGAGTTGTCAAGATACCACCAATCACAACGGAAAGAGCATTTGCTGCGGGTGAGTGTAACTGTCGTTTATTCACATTTAAAGGGATAAATCGCCATTTCACCGTCGCGTAATGTGCGGGCAACTGGGGCATGCCCGGGCAGAGACGGGGTGATGGACTTACCGGAGCATTGGCATATGGCAGGAAGAGAGCATTTATATATGTATCTCTGTCCTGTTCTTTACATCAGTGAGGCTTTCTTCTCTTGTTTCAACGAAAAGAATACATGACGAAGTGACTAGAACTATCATCACCTCTCGCGGGTGGATTCTCAACGTCCCGGCTGTTGCCCGGTCTTTGAGACACAGCCGTTGTCTGTTTTAATCACTACACGCGGTTCACAACACACGGTTAGTTAGCGTAGTTAACACTACACACAGTGAAATTACGTGTCCTGTTTTTATTTCACGCATACTATCTTTGTTTTGGAGAAGAGTTGTCAGGCGAAGTGGAAGAGAGCGTGTCACGGTGGATAATGGGAGCCATGCGAGTAAAACTGTTCTAGCACTTTTTTTTTTTTTTTTTTTTGTAGTTTAATGAGCTTAAAATTGCACATTTTTGAAAAGCTGGTTATTTATTAATTATAAATGATTATTGAAATGTAATACTTAGTGTATTACCCCCCCGTTCAGATGCCAACCCTACCACCTTAACTAACAAATTTTCTGCGGGAAACACTGCTGTTGACAAACACAACAAGCTCTCTGTCTCTCTGTCCTTTCTCAGATAAGGGGATCTGTCACAGGCCTCTACACCACAGCCCCAACAGGGGCTTGTTAAAGGGCATACGGAATGTGAGCCTGGCATTTATTCACACAGCCAGCGACCCCGCTAGATATACAGGAAGAGTCCGTAGATCAGAGAGTGAAAGAGCATGGAGCAGCGTCAAACAGACTTTAAAGATGATGTTGACTTTTCTCACACCACACAGTACAGTGAAGGCACACACACACACAGTCAAATCCATGCATACAGATTCAGTTGAGGGAGCAGGTACACACACACACACACACACACACACACACACACAGATGCCCACAGGCACAGACTAACTAGCAAACATACAAAGCACATAGTCACCCATATGCATGCATACAGATATGTACATGATAGGTAAGCTGGTAAAAGGTGACACAAACACACACACATACACACAGTCCTTTCACCTGCATGCCAACAGTTGTTTGATCAGAGCTGTTTTGATGCATGCCGGCAATAGAATGTGCTCTCCATGCATGTGTGCTCCAGCGGAAAGCCCAAAGACGAACAGAGGAACGTCTCCAAGCCCACAGGCTGGAAGAAAGAGAGTGCTGACAGTGACAGAAAAACACCCAGATGGTAGCTTCAGTCTACCATGGGATCACATGTACAGAATTAGAATTAGATCTGGAAATTGCTGGCAGTAAGAAATGATGTCACCATGTCGATAACAAGACATATGTATAAGTGTGTGTTTTAGTGAATGACTATTTGCACATGTACTTTATGTGTCCTTATACCAAGTTGTGTGTGTGTGGTCCTTAATCACAACAGTCTAAATCGGTGAAAGTCCAATTTCATTGGCAGTCATTTTAACACTGATCCAGTTTTTGTGGCATAAAGACAATCTGATGATGCTGAAGACGTTCAAGACACTTTAAAGTGCCCATATTATGAAAAAATCACTTTTTCTGGGATTTGGGGTGTTATGTTGTGTCTCTGGTGCTTCCACACACATACAAACTTTGAAAAAAATCCATCCATGCTGTTTAGAGTGAGATACAGTTTCTGAATGTGTCCTGCCTTCAGTCTCTGGGTGAGCTGTTCAAAATCGGCACGGCTTGTGACGTCACAAGCCGAAACGAGCAGGCTAACCGCAACCATTAGCTCGTAGCGTTAGCATGCTAACGCTATGGCTAACGCTAGCATGCTAACGCTAGCATGCTACCTCGTTCTCAATAGCAAAAGCACTGCTACAACACACACAAGTTCACCATAATCTACAAAAGAACTACTTACATGTGCGCCCTCATTTAGAAGTCTCCCAGCTAATCCTACCTTGTAACTGACCGAAGTTGTAGAAACAGCCTTTCTTTTACTGTCTATGGAGCTAGCTAGCTGACATGATCTACATCTGAGCTACTGGGCATGTGCAGTGGATTCAAAGATAGTACAGAAGAAGAAAAGAGGTCTCACTCTGTAGCTAAAACAGAGACCAGGTGAAAAGAGGATCTGCAGCAGTGAGAGAGAGCGGTGCAGTACAACAAAAATATGGTGTTTTTTGAAAATTAAACCATGTAAACCTATTCTGGTACAACCTTAAAATACAATTATGAACCTGAAAATGAGCATAATATGGCTGCTTTAAGATGCCTTGCTAACACCTGCCTCCTTAGTTTGTTTAAGCTTGTCACCCCTGCACAGAATCAAAACAAGGCCAGTCAGCTGGAACACTAAGTCGCAGTATACTGCCAATTATAAAATGGGATAGTTCCAGTCCCTGATTGTGATTGGCTAAGCTGCTTTCGAAACTGTTGTAAAATACTCTTAACGCACTAGTTAGCTAGCTTGCATGTTTGTATTTGTATGTTATGCCCACTTTTCTTTAGCTATGTTGTCACTTGCCAGTGATATAATTTTTGTAGCAAGTAAAAAGTAAAAAAAAAACACGGCTTTCAAGTGGGGAAATGGAGTTTGTGTCCCCTAAGATGTTAAGGAAAAACAAGACTTTTACCCAGGGTGTCTGTGTCCCAGGAGTACTACTTAAGGGGACTGGTGTTTTAACCCAAACCACAATATTTTTTTCTAATCTTATTGTCGTTTTGGGGCCTAAACTTAACTATCGTCGCGGCAGGAAAGTCACCTTTTGTCTGCTAAACTCAACCGCAATGTCTGCTGAAACGACCGTAACCTCACAGTGCTCTGTACCCGGCTCACAGTCACTTTTTCTTGGCTAAATTGAACTGTAAAGACCGCTAAACCTAACTATCATGTAACCGGTCATCACGTGAGTGGCTGGCGGTCGCCGTAATTTTGTGGGATATAATACGAATTGTTGTGCATACGTTTTTGGACGATATCATACGAACCTGTTAATGATAATTTGTTGTGTGATTATGATGTAACTGCAACATGAGCATTTTTTCCCCCTATCTCCTAATGTTAGGTATACTAGAGAGCCCATTGGCGGCCTCTGTCCTATCTCACGTCACCATTTTTTTCTTTGCTTTTTAGCTTGTAATTCTGCTCCACCCATTTCTTTTTCATCTCCTATCTTCTTTCTTATCGCCATTTTCGCTAATTAGGTTTACCACAAAAACTTCAGACAAATGGAAACTCCTCACAATAAAAAAGACTGAGCCAATCGGCTTTCAACGAAAACGTATTTTTCCCCACTGTAAGTTCCATTTCAAAGGTTTCTTTTACTGAATCTGTATCCTCAGTGTTCCTCAACATAGACAAACTACAGAGGCCTGCTGGATAATTAAGGCCATCAATTAAAAATTATTCAGAGAAAGCATGTTTTTACCATCAACAATCTCATGAGCCTCTGCTGCTGTAGCGATGGAGGAGAAGGAAGGAAGAAGGAAAGTTGTAGAAAATTCGAAATGCTGCAATTGCGAACAAACAGCACACCAGATTCATAACGAAATTGATGCAGGATTTAAATGAGAACTGATTTAAACAGCTGAATGTTTTATCAGGTCTTTATAAAGCACAAACCAGGTATTTTGTTTTGCGCTGATTTATTCAGACATGAGACATCAGACATGTTTTCAGGTCTTGGTCTTTTCTCAATCTTGAGCATGTTCCAGCTGTTTTGTGACCCTACATTTAATACAGGATTTCTGTACTGAAGTTTTGAGCCATTGCTGTTTTTACGGTGCAAACATGCAAAACTGAGGGTTTATTGTGGAAATTTTACAAGATGCTTTGTTTTGTGCAAGGCACTTATCTTTGCACTGCACCTCAAAAATCAAAACTAGGTGATCAAAACAGTGAAATCCTACAAGACAACACAATTTCCCACCATTGCAGAATTGTGTTTTTGGCTCCAAAGGGAGCATAATTACAGACAAACAGAAAACTATTGATTTGTACACATCAATTCATCATTTCTTTACACAATTAACAACCCGTAATTACCAATAATGTGTAAGAAAAGTTTACAAATCTTTATTTTATCTATTTGCTATTTCATTATTATTTTTAAGTTCTTGCTTTTTAGACATCTTTTTCTTTGTCATTCTTAATATGTTTATGAAAATATAGATTTATATTATTTGAAGGTGGTTTAGTTTGTGTTTTGAGGCATTTTATCAGCAGCTCCAGTAGAGACAAGGCTTTCGTGATGGAACAAGTGAAGCGTGCCTTGTATTGTATTCACACAAGATGAATTGATGTTGCCATTTTGACCATGTGTGGTTCTGCACCCCGGGCCTACTCTTGATCTATGGGCTAATGCTATCACTTATCTCTCCCCTCAGATCACAGACATGGAGGGAAATAATCCGTGGTGGGGGTGTTCAAACTCCTACAGATGCACACACACCCGTAGCCACACATGGACACTCACACTCACACTCACACACACACACACACACACACACACACACACGCGGGACAGGTACACGTATGAAATGGTGACAAGTGCATGTGTCAGGCACAGATGTTCACATGCTTTTCAGGCACATTTAGAACAGATGTGTGTGCTGCGTATGCACTCCTTAAAGGCAAAAATATACTTAGTGAAAATGTTTAATACTAGGGTTGGGTATTGTTTTTTTTTCTTCCTGATACCGGTGCTAAATCAATACTTTTAAAACGGTGCTGGTGCCTGAACCGAAATATATATAATATATTTATAATGTATATAATATAAAATATAAAAAAGGAGCACAAAATGATAGTTGGTGACATAAAGAACGGCTTATTTATTGCTAAGGCCATATAGTCAAAATTAAATGATTGATTAATAATGTAATAACAATAACTTATAACAGTGACTTATTTCACCAGTAAATTGCTGGTAAACGACAAAAACAAGCACCAGATGGGAAAAGGGTATTTTACAATAACTTTGAATGCACCACAAGGCTGGTGAGTTTCAAGTGAACGCAAGTCTGTGTTGTTTTTCCGACAACGGCAGCTGCAGTCAGACTGTTACGTCACGCTGTTGGAATCCTCTACAGGGAAATACAGTCACACTACACCGCTTAACGTAAGCTGTCAGCATTTTAACCGTTGTGTTTAACCCAGCTACTAGGTAACGGTAACATAGCGTCCCGTGCAGCGATGCTTCTGGGAAAAAAAAAAAAAAGTCAGGCACCGAAATGAGGAACCAAAATTTTCGTTCTTATACGGTCTCATTACTAGCGTTTACGTCGTAACCAGTGCCCTATTGGTGCCGCATTTCGGTACCCAACCCTATTTAATACACACACAATGCATGTTATGACCTCCCCCTTTATACACACACACACACACACACACACACACACACACACACACACATACACACTAGGGATCGACCGATACCGATTATGAGTAGTTAATGAAACCGATACCCGATATTTGGAACCGATATGCATTTCCAGTGAAAATTAAAATCTAAGGATTTTGGAATGTTACAAACTCCAACACAAAAGTTTGTTGACATGCTTTAAGCAATTATTAAATAAATGAGAAACTTTCAACATAATACACAGTAAAAGAGAGTCAGATAGTGTTGTGGGCGGGACATTAAGTCAGACTTAGCGGAGAGTAGGGGTGGAACGGTACACAGAAGTCACGGTTCGATTCATACGTCGGTTCAGACATCACGGTTCGGTACAGTGAAGGGAAAAGCATAACAAAAATGCAAAAGGCAATTTTTTTTATTGTGCATGTCTCAGGCTGTACCACCTAGTGTCATCCAGTCTCTCCCCTGAGCTAGCTGCAACAGCCTGAAGCATATAAAGTAAGATGTAAACAGTGAACAATAGGCTAAGTAGGCTACCCCACATCATCTCCAGACTCCATCTGGAACTTGTAAACAAAATAACACAATCAGTTAGTAGTGTGATAGGGGAGACAAGCGCTGCTCTCATATGTGAATGCACAGGGCAGCTTCGGTTACACAGAGCAGTTAGCGAATTGTGGCGTTAGCTTCACACGCTAACAGCGGAGCTAGCAGCAAACAGCGAAGCTAACGGCGGAGCTAACAGCTAACGGCGGAGCTAAAAGCGGAGCTAACAGCTAACAGCGGAGCAAACAGCGAAGCAAATGGGCCTGGAAGCCATTTGTGGTCGAGGCAAGAAGGGATACAGGTACAGTACATCCGTGTTTGGTTGTATATGGAAGGGACTAGTTTGCTTCTTGTGGACCAGAGTGATGGAGAAAGACATGGCTCTGGTCTGGACTCACAGGACCGACTTGACATGTAGGCGAAGTTTGGGAGCTTCCATAGACTGGGAGCTTCAGAGCTAAGGCGGGGCTACAGATTAGGTGTCCCTAAGAAACGCGTATGTAACAGTAGTTCCGCATTACATTAATACATTTGCACGCAAGTTTTATTTATTTTTATAGGCTACCGTGTATTCTCCGTGTAAATTCATGGACCGAACCAAGACGCCCGTACCGTTTCGGTTCAATACGAATACATGTACCGTTCCACCCCTAGCGGAGAGTGAAACCGAAGCAGAGGGACAGACACAGAGCTGTAGCCGAGCCAAAATACCACACTTTATTTATTTAACTTTATCAGTTATCAGGCAAATAAAACGCCGATACAGATAATCTGCAAACTGCCAAAAAACAGCCCGATAATTGTTCTATCCCTAACGCACACAGGTACAGAAATGTATGCATGCATATTTGGACGCATGCTTCTAGATGGATGAACAACAGCAAAGACACTTATACAATACAAGAGCCCTGTTTACATGTTGGTACTGTTTATATGTTGATGCTGCTATTGAACATATCAGACATGTCAGTTTACAGGAAAGTACTTAGCCTACATTTTTTTTAATTGGAATTGTTTTTTTTTTATTATTATAACTAGCTTTCGTGATAAATGTTCTGTTTGACTGTTCAATGTTAAATTATTATTAAAAGAAAAACGCTTACTCCTGGTTTTATCTTTAACATAGTGGGCTTTTCCCAATTCCCAAATTTGTACCTCCTCGATCCTCCGGCTTGTGACCCGGAAATCATTCTCAGCGCGCCATGTTGAAGGACAATTCCTAAAATGCACATTGTGGAGCGAGCATCGAGCATCGACAAGGTTTCTCCGAGGAGTTAAAATCGAGGATACGCTGATGTATCCTCGCCGAAGACTTTCCACCCGCCGCATGTAAACAAAGAGGTGTGACAGAGCGAACGGAGGAGAGAGAGAGAGAAAAATGGAGAGAGAGATAAAGGAAAGGGGGAGAGAGGGATAATATCCGTGGCTCTCTAACCTTACGGATCGGGCCGGTCAGATCATACAAATTACCTTTCTGATTGATAGCGGGTAGGTGAAATAATACACAATCATTGAGGAAAATAATATTAACGTTCTCTAAAGTGATAACATATCAGAGCTGCTGTCGGCAGACAGCTTCATTTGTAAGTGCGTCTGAGAGACGCTCGAGAAACAGCAGCAACTTCATTAGGATTATTATTTCCTCTGTCCAGTTTATAAATACAGTTAGTTTTGCTGCTTAAATATCCGATGATCACCTGCAGTGGATGGATGGAAACGTTTCCAAACAGCATCTCTAATCATTAAAGTAAGCTAAAAACACTCATGCATTAATTCAATACATTTAAAAAGCCTGCCGAGGGCCAGTTAAATGTCCATGCGGGTCTCTAAATCAGAGAAAATAATTCATTCAGGTGGGTGGAATGTGGAAGATGTTAAGCTTCCAGGCGGATTCAGATGAAGAGCTGATCCACACATTAATAATAGATAGCGTTTGTGTGTATATAATATATGCCTAGCCTTTATATTTGTATAGTGTTTTACACTAAATATTAGGGGTGCACGATTCAGAAAATGTCCCGATTCGATATCGATTTTTAGGCTCAAGATTCGATTAAAAATTGATTTTCGATTCAAACACGATTCTCAATTAAAAAAAAACGATTCACAGTATGTAAATGTAGTTATTTTCCCCATGTGATTGCA
The DNA here is from genome assembly GCF_008315115.2 of Sander lucioperca. Classification (NCBI taxonomy): domain Eukaryota; kingdom Metazoa; phylum Chordata; class Actinopteri; order Perciformes; family Percidae; genus Sander; species Sander lucioperca. The sequence goes on from NC_050190.1 coordinate 30,805,861, forward strand.
GTAGACATACAATAAAAAAAAAAAGATTTTAAATTAAAAAATATGAATAGATTTTTGGAATTCTATGAAGTGATTTTGAATCGGTAGAGCTTGAATCGCGATATGAATGTGAATCGATTTTTTTTTTTTTGCACACCCCTACTAAATATATAGCCATACTATGTATGTAGGCTATAGGCTATTATAAACGTGTGTGTGTTAAATACAACAAATAAAAATGTACGACCGACCCCAATACATTCTTCTCCACGTTGTAAATTGAATTCAAATTAAATATAGAAGTTGTCAAGAACACTTGTGCTCCTCTGACAGAGATCATAAAAGGCAGCGTATGACAAAACGACAGACAGCTGATGCAGTGGTGCTGCACGTCATATTTAATTGATGTCGCTTTTAATGACCGCCCGGAGGCAGAGATGTCTCGTGTTTGTCAAATGCCTGTTGCCTCGACTCCTCGAGGCTCTTCCTCGACTCTTCGCCTCGGATCTCCTGTGGGCGGGACTAAGATGCGAGGAGAGGAATCGAGGAGAAGAATCAGGGATGCACAAACTGGGAATTGGGAAAGGGCTCTAGTGAATAATATACTTTAGCTAAACTTAAAAAAATAATAATCGCAAATCGTATCGTAATTGCAATATCTGGCAGATAAATCGCAATTAGATTTTTTCCCCCAAAATCGTTCAGCCCTAGTCGGCACCTTTCAAGACACCTAAGGACATCTTACAAAACATTATCAAAAACATTGATACAAGCACAACAATTTTATCAATAGTTAAATCAAGTAGTAATAAAAATCAGGGTGTTCAACTAGTTCAAAACGTTTAAGTCAATAAACTCAAGGTGGATATGCTGAAAGTTATGCCGGATATGCTAATCTGAACAGATGTGTTTTGAGTTGTGATTTGAATTGATGATGAGAGTCCAGTTGACGGATGTGAGGCGTTAGAGAGTTCCAAAGACGTGGGGCAGAGCAGCCGAAGGCTGACTTTTTATGTTTTTGATGACAAAATGCAAAGCTTGCAACCAAAATGGTTTAAATGTTTGCATCACACAGGAATCAAGCGGCAGCATGTCAGTTCTAAGCAGTAAGTTTGATTGTTGAGGAAGAACCTGTCAGGTCCTCAGATCCTGGTCCTGCAGCCTGCATGGGAGATCACAACGTGACATCATGACTTCGCATAAACATACACGGCACTTTCCACAAACCAAGTGGCGTGTTATCGCGAGGCTACGGTTGATTTTAACATCACGTGCGGGGGGAAAAGAAAAACCGGTTGGGATTAGGAAAAGAAGAACTGGATTGGGTTTAAGAAAAGAAAAAACATGGTAAGGAAACAACACACGCGGAAAACTAAGGAAACATCACACACAGGATGCGATCCCCTCTCTCCTGTGTGTAAGTCCTGTGTTTTTGCCATCCTCCACCCCTCCCTACGTGGATTTTCGCCCTTTTATACTACTCGCTACGGCGTCGATTCACACGCAAACACAAGGTAATGTAGGTCAATGGAGGACAAATGGCATTGATAAACACGCTGAAAAGCGAATGTGCGCCTTCATAACACGCCAATAACGACATACCAATTGGCGTGTCATACATACGCCAATTCATCAGGTCAGTCTGGGAGATCAAAACAGTGGACCACAGAAGACGCATACACTCACACACACACTCACTGGATGTCGCTCTCATGGTGCTGACTCCACAAGAATATATTGCTAATGTACACATTTAGATTGAAAGATGAAATAGCCTCCAAACTTCTTGTATTCATTTTTTTTTTTTTTTTTTTTATCCTTACACTTTTTGTATTTGTCCTTCATTAGCTTTCGATAGCTATTGACTGTTGGCTCTTTGTTTTCTCCATTGCCATGCATTGTAATTTCAAAGCAAACTGAAAGAACTTCAAGGGCAGCAAGCTGTCCTGCGATTAACAATTGACTGGCCTTTAATGAAGTGTGTGTGTGTGTGTGTGTGTGTGTCTTGTGTGTATTGTTGTTCCTTCTTTTCAAGGCACATACACACCCACACAAGCACATAGACAAATACCAAAACAATATCACACACAAAAATACACTATGTTCATTCACATGCAGAAACACACTAATGCACACACAGAGAGCAGGGCAGACCACAGGCGGCAGTGCTCTGCCAAATGATGGGGTCCTAAGAGGCAGTGGCTGGGACCTTGGCTGCCCTTGTGTGTGCCTGACTCCAGCTGGGCATCCATTAGAGGGGTCTACAACAGACGCTGGCCTCTGCTGAGAGCCAAGGGTCGGATGCTATACACACACACACACACGCACACGCTTGCACATGTGCCACATGCATGCACACACAGACATACAAAGTAGCACACACATCCACACACATGTTGGGTATAGACAGCATATGTGCATCTAAACGTGTTCGTGAGGGCATTTCATAAACGCGCTCCAATGTAATGTACATGCTGTGGGTAAACAAACACACACATACACAACAGTGCGTGTATGATTGAAAGTGTCGAATAGGGAGCGAGGGACGGAAGGTGTGACCAGTGATTTAGAACCTAAGCTTAAATGCTTAAATTGAACAGGTGTTGGGATGGGATCTTAAAATGTGTCAGGGAATTTCACACAAAAAAGGCTTTAACTTTGCAGGATGCCCACCTGATTTGTCTAACTCAGACTGCTGAAGCCTCGGAATAACTTCGGATAAACTTTGCATGTTTCATGTGTTTTTAGACAGAACGAGGACTGTGGCTTTTCCCCAATCACTTACATGTGAAGCATGTTCGGAAACATAGGCTAAATTTACAGGGGGATGGGGGGAATACACACTGAAAGGCTGGTGACATAGCACGACACTGCTATTATGAGCTTCCTCTAATTCTCTCTATATCAATATTGTTATGACCACAACAAATAGGACCTCAAAAACAATCATAAGAGGAAGTCAGGCAGAAAACCAAGATCATAGCTTTGGACAGTAACAATAGTTTTCAGACAGCTCCTACAGCTGGCTGGCCTTTCCCTTTCTCTTAACAAAAGGCTAATTTTACCCTGTCTGCTGTCTGCAGTAGAGCCACTGAGCCACAACACTGGTATGCTGCAGACACCAGCTCACAGCATGCCATCTCTCGCTCTCCCTCTCTGTCTCTCTTTGTAAGCCGGTCAACTCTAGCACCAAAACCATCATTAAAGCGTTCTGGCTGATCACACTCTTTAATTGGACCATACAAGCGTCCCGGACAAAATGGCGCCTTGTTAGCTCAGCTGCAGAGCAGAGCGAACACACAAGCAAACAAGCAAATAAATGAGTATATAAACAAACCCCGTGAAAGCTCACTTGGAACATGGTAAGAAGCAACGACGAGGATGACCTGAAAACACAGGGACTGACGAGGAGGCATGTCACAATCGCAATATATTGTAGAAGGATCTTTCCTATCTGCTACATTCATTTTGACTGATTTGTGATGGTTCAGTGGAAGCAGTTTACAGTATATTTTACTAACTAGTAAGAGAACCCCTAGTCTACATCCACGGTGGATTTCTGAGGACTATGGTTAACTGCTCCTCAGATCTCTGCAGGGTAAATCCAGACAGCTAGCTAGACTATCTGTCCAATCTGAGTTTTCTGTTGCACGACTAAAACAACTTTTGAACGTACACGTTCTACAAAAACAAGTTCCTTCCCGAAACTATTTTGCAGTGGCACCGTGGCTCTTCCCGGCGCTTAGCACCACCCAAGACGATTGTGATTGGTTTAAAGACATGCCAATAAACCAGAGCACGTTTTTCTCCCATCCCGGAATGCTGTGTGGACTAGTCAGACCTGGCCAGAAGGTCTGGCAATGCGTGACTAGAGAACCCCTAATACATTTATCACAGTTGCCATTTGGTAGCCATTTAGAGGCAAATTTGAGTTAAATATGTACCAAGCATTTATTAGGAGCACGGGGGACCCCAGTGGGACTTCTAATGTCGACAGTAGTGTTGTGGTTTACCCATTGAAACAAAGGATATTTTCTTATTTAGAGCATTTAATACGGATATAGCTGTTCATATATTTTGCCACATGAGAAATCTATACTTAATATTCACATACCTTTCTACACAGCACATAGCTTCCACAAAATATTGAACAATAGTTTGCTCTCCTCCTCTCCTCAGTGGTGTTTAATTTGGAGGCAGGAGTGTGTGCATTGTAATATTTTCCATTTAGCGCTGAGGGACTTGGAGAATTCAGTGGGTCGTTTCACTTTCACGCTTTGCTGAAGAAAAAGCGAGGACCATCTGACAATAGTTGCTACAATTCACCTTGGCGCAGCTTTGACGCTAACGGGGTTTCAGATATTTCAAGGTTAACGCCGCACAGTCACCACTAAATCAAGAGCTTTAGGTACAATGCAGCTCCTCTAATCCACTGACAGCGGCATAATGTTGTTGCTTCACTGATTATAAAGAAACGGTCATGATACCCACACACTCAAGGGCCACTTCCACATGTGAATGATTTATGGTTGATATGTAGTCTTACTGGTCTCGTTTTCATCTTACTGAGAAAAGCTCTAAATAAAAATACAAATTTAAGAAACCTGCCAAATCAAGTCTTGTATTATGATAAGCTGCGGCATGTTGATTAGTTGCAGTAAAATGGCTTTATGAAGGGCTCCATGTATGCAAATATGTCATGCTAAAATGGTGTTTAAATGTTTTAACTTTGAAGTTTAAACTGATGATTTAAATGTGCAAAATAGAACCGTTAATGCACACACCCATTTAATTGCTTCAGACCTATTTGACCTATCAGGTAGAAGGTTTTTTGTGACCATGCTTTGCATCTTGTCTCCTCCATCGTGATCTTTTTATTACCATAACCAGGTACTTCATTGAAACGTAATCACAATTTGTCCCTGACCTCCAGAACATAGTTTTGGTTGGCTAGACTTAAACCAATCCATATTGTAATCTGAAAATCAGATCAGAAAATGGTCATAGGAATCATTTTACGAATTTCAAGTTTTTTTGAAAGGCACAGACAGACAAACCAACAACTATTTTGTCACCTGGCTTTAGGGGAATTGATGAATGATGAAATTTTTTTTTGTATTTATTTATTTATAAAGGACAACACACATTAATCAACATTTCTGTAAATTAGCCAGCCGGCTAATTTTTTTCTATAGTCCTTCGGCCAGATGATTTTAGACCAGAGCAGCAAGAAGCAGCAAGATTTTAGTGCAGGTTAAACTACACAGACAGAAAATCAACGAGACATTAGTACAGATTAAACTACACAAGCAAGAGTCAACCATACACCATACAGACAGCTAAAACAACAGAAAAGCTTTCTCAGCTTGCCATGCAGAGCCACAGGAAGCATCAAAAACCCCAGCACCAATACCCTGCACATCTGGTCAACAGTCATGGTGTCTACCTGGCCAACAAGAAAAGCTTGCGACGAACACAAAAAAAAATATAAAAATCAAGTTGAACTGATGTGTCAATATGTTTGGGGGATACAGATATACAGTTTTTTTCTTGTATATACAACTTGTATGACCTTTGTTTTCGTCTCCGTTTTCAGACCCACCTCCCGACCAGAGTTAAATCAACCAACCAACTGGCTTGACAGTCTCTGAGTGCGTTCCGATCGCCTAGTAGTTCCCTGCCAAGTGGATTGCATAGGGTATTCCGCCATTTTTAAGGCTTTTTTCAACCCTATTTCCCCATGTTTTTGTGTCTAAGTGACTGATGGGAACAACCGTCTTTGACATTGCTCCAGTATTAAGCAAGATCGCTGCAGTTGGCAGCTGCGAAACGCTTCATCACTTCGCCTGAAGCTCACAAGCAAAATTACCCATCAGTCATTGCGCCTCGCTAAAAACGACAGTCAGACAGAAGAAAAAGACTATGGTCAGAATGAAGAAACCTCCAAAGCTTCTGCTAGAAAGGCCAATGTGCATCACCATGGTCCACAGCACCTCCGACAACTGTGCATGGGCCAGACTGACAGTCTGAGTCTTTACCCCAAGTGAAGGAGTTCAAGTACCTTGGAGTCTTGTTCGCGAGTGAGGGAACAATGGAGCGGGAGATTGGTCGGAGAATCGGCGCAGCGGGTGCGGTATTACACTCAATTTATCGCACCGTTGTGACGAAAAGAGAGCTGAGCCAGAAGGCAAAGCTCTCAATCTACCGGTCAGTTTTCGTTCCTACCCTCACCTATGGTCATGAAGGCTGGGTCATGACCGAAAGAACGAGATCCAGGGTACAAGCGGCCGAAATGGGTTTCCTCAGGAGGGTGGCTGGCGTCTCCCTTAGAGATAGGGTGAGAAGCTCAGTCATCCGTGAGGAGCTCGGAGTAGAGCCGCTGCTCCTTCGCGTCGAAAGGAGCCAGTTGAGGTGGTTCGGGCATCTGGTAAGGATGCCCCCTGGGCGCTTCCCTAGGGAGGTGTTCCAGGCACGTCCAGCTGGGAGGAGGCCTCGGGGAAGACCCAGGACTAGGTGGAGGGATTATATCTCCAACCTGGCCTGGGAACGCCTCGGGATCCCCCAGTCGGAGCTGGTTAATGTGGCTCGGGAAAGGGAAGTTTGGGGTCCCCTGCTGGAGCTGCTACCCCCGCGACCCGTTACCGGATAAGCGGAAGAAGATGGATGGATGGATGGATGGATAAAAACGACACATTTATTTACAAGTTACATGCATTTCAATAGAATACATTTTGTAATGGTATCCGTTTTTGTTTCATCTCGCTTTGCCAGACCATCCTCCAAAGCGCGCTGAAGGAGGGTCTGGCTACTCCACATAGCATTTGGGGATGGGAGGAAAACGTGCGCTGGTTTAATGGCATTTCTTTAAACCAATCAGAATCGTCATGGGCGGCGCTAAACCTCGCACAGAGCCGCTGCAAAATAGTGGTGCGAGAGAAAACTCAGATTGGACAGATAGTCTAGCTAGCTGTCTGGATTTACCCTGCAGAGATCTGAGGAGCAGTTAACCATAGTCCTCACAAATCTACCGAATTTAAAATTCCAACGCAAAGAAAGCAGAAGGAAGCGGAAATTTCCTGCAGCACCGGAGCAATCCTGGAAGTGGAACGCGAAGGATATAGACTGTTAGCAGGGTAACGCATAGAGGACGTGATATCTGCGTTAGTGAGGTTGCAGGGTGTTCCGAATGGAGGAATTTTGTTGAGTGAAGTTCCCTTAACTGACATTCCCTGATCAGGGAGCAGGGAGAACCGTTTATGTACACTGTGGATCGGAACACAGCCTCTGCGTCTACGGCTACCCATAACCCCCTTCTATGTGTAGGTTCGCAGAGACGTTTACATGCAGCTTCAGAGAAACATAATTCCAGCTTAATTACATTACATTTGGTCTGTTTTTGGTTGTAAAAAGGTTGAGAATGGACCACCACATGGTGTTGTCCTTTCCACACCCAGTAAAGGTCAGCCTGGACTTCAAGTCTATCTCGCTGATGTTTGACATTCGGGCCACACTGGTGTCGCCATAGGAGGTGAGAGGTTGGGTGGCACTATACGAGTCTGCACATGCAAGAAAAGTGGCACAGCTTTCATCCTTTGAATGTTCCGTCACAGCTATTTAAAGATGTGTAACTACAGTGGAAGTGTTGTTTAATCATTTCTTGGATTCAGTTGTTAGAAACTACAGTATATTGTCCCTACAGATGTATATTCAGGAACAGCCCTACTGGTGATCTGAAGTTATGAAAAGCTCTACAGTGAAGTAAGTTATGACATTTTGTACACCATTGGTTGTCATGTCTGGAACAACTAGGATAAAACCCGCCTAAGTTCAAAATGACTGTAATCATCCTGTAAGCACACTCGGTAGTTGAGCGGTGTGTTGTTTCTTGGGGAAAGGTTGTGTTCAGGGCTCTGCTGTAGTGCTCTCTATGTGGTGCACTAAACAGGACACCTTATTGAGGACAAAGTAAGAGAGGAGTGATCCCTCCCTCCCTCCCTCTGACTCTCTGACCTTCTCAAAATGGGTAGAGCAAGAGAGAGCAAGCAGAGGGAGGAGTGGAGCGAGGGAGAGGCCATTTATCTAGCTATTCTCCCCCTCCACCCCTCCACCACCACCCATGTAGGGCAGCGAAGCTGAAGGTGAGAGTGGCACAGCCCTGCTGCCAAAGCCACGGCTGTAAAATCAAACCTGTCGCATCTTAGCATTGTCATTCTCCACCCCATGTACACCTGGATTCATACTTACACACATTCAAGCACGCAGCAACATGAATACAAGAGCTGATTAATCCTCAGATTTAAGCATATTCAACACACACACACACACACACACACACACACACACACACACACACACACACACACACACACACACACACAATAACACTTGGCCATCCATCACAGCCACCCTAGGCTCTGCTGATCCTCCTACCAGCAGCTGTGTGTGTGTGTGTGTGTGTGTGTGTGTGTGTGTGTGTGTGTGTGTGTGTGTGTGTGTGTGTGTGTGTGTGTGTGTGTGTGGCTGGCTGGGAGGGGGCGGTGCATAGAGCAGACATGCCTGGCCGATCACACTGCGCCAGGGCCTCCCAGACGAACTGTCATCACCAATTAGCACAAATACTGACAACCCATAATGTAGACGCAGTTACACGGCAGAGCAGACTTTACCAGATCATACGGCGAGTCTCAATTCTACAGAAATACCACCATGCATGAGTAGTAGTACTGGATAGTAACATAGTACATTTCACACAAGTCAGTCTGAGGTATGTGCACTTTATTTGAGTATTTATTATTTTCATCTTTTGCTGCTTCTAAATTTGAGAAGGATTTTTCATTTCACTGTATTTTACAGTACATTAATAAAACTTACTGTAAGTCCTACATTATACACTATTCTATGATAGTTGCAGTTACAACTTTGCAAAATAAGGTTTTATAAACAAAATTCAAGATCAACCTATAACAAATAACTACCCAGTATATATTTGTATGTACAGTATAGTATATGTATATAAAGTAGTTCAAATGTACTCCACTCCAGTTTTGCTACTTTTTTGGCTATGCTAGCATGGCTCTATAAATGACAACGCAGAGAATGAATCCTGAAGACTTTGATAATCCTCAAATGTTAACACGCTAACACACTAAAGTAAGACAGTGAACACAGAGTAAGAAGAAACCTGCAAGACATCAGCATATTAACATGGTCCTTGCTCACATTAACAGTTATCTCAGCATCAAATTTTAACTTGAATTTGCTTTTTTTTAATGGATCAATGCAGCAGAATTGATGCATAAATCAAAGGAAAAACCTAAATAAGGCTTTCTCGTGTGAGAGAAGGGGCCACTGAATGATTAAATGCGTATTAAAAGTGATGTCACTCATATGCTATGACTTTATCTGTCACCAGATCTTAACCCAAGTTAATGTTTAAGATTTTAAACCAACATGTTAAAGAGATATACTCTATTACATTAACATGTGCATCATGACAACCACGTGTATCCTGCATTCCTTCAAAGAGTTAGTTGTGTACAGAAATGAACTCTATTGTATGTGTCTGCAAGACGCAAACTAGCTCATGAACAGTTGGGATAGTATATCAGGATGTGAAATAAGGTCAGCAGCAGCAATAGTGACAGAAAAGTTAACAGAGATTGCTGCCAGTGAGTACGTTTACATGCACACCAATATTCCACTATTACTCCGTACATGACAATATTCCGAATTTGATACGGGTCATGTAAACAGCATATTTCGGTTGGATATTCCGAATAAGGCCTTTTTCCGAATATAGCATTTTCCGATTAAGATAAGTGGTATATTCCGGTATTTTTCGGGTTTTAGAGGCATTCCTTGGACATGTATACAACGCATTCGGAATATGCGTCTCAATCAGGGTTTTTACCACAGTTTACGGCCAGTTTACGGCCTGGTGCCAGTTTACGGCTTACGGTCAGCTCTGTGCTTGGCTATGGTTGCTGGAAACAAACCAACCAGCCAACAGTTTGCAAGGCTGTGGACCAGGTAGAGATGCTTTCCCAAAAGATCAGAGAAGAAGGAGAAACACAGCTACTATTAAACATTATCAAAGACTTGGGTATCAACAGGTTTTTGGATATGCGCACACATCGCTACGTCAACCTTTTAAAGAAGCTGGATGAAGGAATGAAAGGGGGACGCTGTGTTCGCACGGTCCAACAAGTCCGCCACCGCTGGTAAACTTTGAAAAAATCATATGTTGCACGGCTACATGTTAATGGGAATATTAGTGGAATATTAACTTTCATTAGCCATGTAAACGGCTTAGTTGGAATATCGTCTTTTTGGAATAAGGGCAAAAACCAGAATATTATGTGCATATAAACGTAGTCAGTGATGCATTTTCTTTTGTGGTTTCTAGGGCTGTCAATCGATTAAAAAATGTAATCTAATTAATTACATACTCTGATTAATTAATCAAAATTAATCGCATACATAATTAACGGTGCCTGAACCGATACTTTTTAAGAAGGTAAAAAAAGAAAAGAAAAAAAAGGTACTAAACAACAGTCGGTGACATTAAAGAATGGCTTGTTTATTTATAAAGCCCATATGGTCAAAATTAAATGATTTAATAATAATGTATAACAATAACAATAACTTATTTCACTAGTAAATTGCTGTTGAACGACAAAAACAACCACCAGATCGGAAAAGGACATTTACAATAACTTCAAATGCACCACGAGGCTGTAGTTTACCAGTTTCATTGAACGCACCGTCTGTGTTGTTTTTCCGACGGCAGCTGCAGATTGTTACATACCGTGTTGAATCCTCTACAGTAAAACACAGTCAAACTTTACACCGTTTAGCGTTAGCTGTCAGCATTTTAACCGTGTTTAATCCAGCTACTAGCTAGCGGTAGGCTAACGTTAGCTGCTGTTGAGTATAGTGTTAACTACCTAGCGGTAGGCTTACGTTAGCTGCTGTCGAGTATAGTGTTAACTAGCTAGCAGTAGGCTAACGTTAGCTGCTGTCGAGTATAGTGTTAACTAGCTAGCGGTAGGCTAATGTTAGCTGCTGTCGAGTATAGTGTTAACTAGCTAGCGGTAGGCTAATGTTAGCTGCTGTCGAGTATAGTGTTAACTAGCTAGCGGTAGGCTAACGTTAGCTGCTGTCGAGTATAGTGTTAACTAGCGTCACATGCAGTGGTGTTTGTGTTGCCTGTATCGTCTTCAGAGCACCAGAGAGAAGAGCAGACATATCAGTGGCACCAGATTTCGGTAGCCAGGGTTGGCAGGAAGAAGATTTTTACAAGTAAATGTTCCAGTTAATGATCCAGGCAGCACATTCTCGTCTCCCTCCTTCATTTTACAGTCCAATGGTGGCTAGAACGGCTCCGGGTCAAACGTCAATATGGAATGGATTAATCTGCGTTATTTTTTTTAACGCGTTATTTTTTCTCAGATTTATTAGATTAATCGAAATGAACGCGTTATTTTGACAGCCCTAGTGGTTTCATTAACAATATTGTAGTCTGTATCCAGCTTGAACAAAAGTAGTCTTCTCTTCAGCAGGCCCTATACGTGCTCCTTATCTGACATCCCTATCTGCAGGACAACATAAGTTGTTTGTGCCGTTGTGGTCAACGCTATGGTTAAGGTTTGGTCAGGATTCGGCACAAAAATAACTTTGTTTAGCTCAAAATAAGTACTTTGTTAAGGTTAGAAAAACATTGTGGTTTGGCTTAAAACTACCACATACTTATGGTCATAGGTCCACCGTTGTCATGGTTACAATAAGAACCACGTGCTTAAGGTTATGGTATGATTCTAGTCAGGCTTTTTTGTTTTTTTAACAACTGACTGTCGGATGGAAACGGAAAACAAACTGGTTTGGTTTGGCAGAAAAACATCATGGTTTGGTTTGAAATAACTATATTTTACTTCTTTATTGAGGTTAGAGGACATCCGTCGTTATGGTTACAATAATACCCACTTGGTCGAGGGTAGGGAACGAAAAAAAGCATTGACTGTTGGAAGGAAACAGACAGCAAACCGTGGTCTCCTGTATTTAAACCTAATGTTGATGTCAAATTAATTGACCCATTAATCCACCTTGATCTTCTCCCTCTGTGGCCTTTGTTGCTCTATAATGTCACACTACTTTGCTCCCAATGGACAAGTCATACTAGGCTGCTGAAGGTCTTTATCACTTGGACATAAACATATGTTGTTATGGGCTTACTACCTCCGTCATCAAAACAGAAATTGGGGTAAATATGCTTTGAAAGGATGCCTCAGGTGCATTATAGGGACTTGGAGAATATATACCAAGGAGCACTGAAGCTGTTCTGCAGGGTTAGGGTTAGGGTTTTGGTGGATCAACATATTACCAAGACACTTAGTTTGTTTTCCCTTTCATTTGTCAGCCATCTGTATCAGTCACATTTGATTTCACCAGACCACAAATAGAACTTTACCATCATCAGGGTTGTGACATCCAGAGGTGTTACAGATCAAGGTGAAAGAGGAGCAAATAAGCTGTAAGAATAATCGGCGTAACGCATCACCCCCCCCACCTGCCATCAGCTGCTGCACTCTCTGCACCAGTGCTATCAAACTGTGCAGCTTGCTTAATTAGCAAACAGTTAACTGTTACAATCCGCCTTGAGTGTCCCTGGCCAGACGCTCACATCTTTCCCATTTTGAAGCTTGGACGTGGCCCAAACGCACTGACAAGGAAAATAATAACAATACTGGGCTCTGGACTTGGATGTGAAACCCTCACATGGTGCACTGATGAGTGTGTGTTAATAGGGGGGTGGGGGGTGGGGGTGTTTTAGGGGGCTTGAGACCATTGGTGCTAAATAAGACTCTGACAGACACTGCAATGTATAAATAGCTTTGCCCTGGTTTGGTTGCTGGCACCCTCTAAAGATCACACACACACACACACACACACACACACACACACACACACACACACACAAACCCTAACCCTGATCCAGCTGCCACTGTGCAGCCCTTCTATGTGGTTTGGCTGCCCTTCAAGAAGTGTGTGTGTGTGTGTGTGTGTGTGTGTGTGTGTATTTGGGAAGGGGTGTGTGTCGAGCTGTCTCTATCTGACCCTCTGCGTGTGTGGGAGTGTGTGTCCACGAGGGTCCATGTGTACACTTTAATACCCTGTTTGGCTCTCTCTGCAAACAGATGGAAAAAAAATTGGTTAAATGCTGTAAATTACGAGTATACGCGTGTTTACACCTGTTTTTCTGCAGCAATGGGCTCGTAAACACACACACACACACACACACACACACACACACACACAAGTACCCCTCCACAAAACACACTTGCATACACGTGCAAAAGTCAATTAATACAAACACATTTCCCCAAATTTCAGTGGCAAATTATTTCATACTTCTGTTTTTTTGTCATTCAAACTTTCTCTTTTCGCTCTGGGAGGAGATGTGAAATTCTCCAAAATCTCCTCTAATCCCTGACAGGTTTTCTGTTTCCTCCTGCGTCACAGCCATATTGTACTAATCTTAAAGCCTCTTGCTGGACTGCTGGAGTCGCAGTTTCACATGCTGAAGGGCCAGTAAACCACCGAAAAAGATGTGGTTTGAGAGAGTTAAACAGGGAATAAAATGGTATGAGATCACTTCAGAGTGTTCCGAGAGACGGTCACAGTAACTGTGCAGCTGTGAAGAGTGCCAACCAGACCAAGTCATAATCCTGACCTCAGAGAATGTGTTTGACTGCAGCTGAATGTCAGAAAGAGATGACAGAAGATTGGGCGATTGGGCAGATTTAGCACTTGATTTCTTACAGACCATGTGACTGTAAAAGAGAATAAATTAATTAATGTGAATGTCATTTTAATGGCTATTAAACATAATGTCAATTTGTCTTTAGTTCTAAGCAGCGAATGTTAGCATGGTAACATGCTAAACTAATAGCGTTTTTCCATTACAGTACATGGTACCTGCTCAACTCGCCTCGACTGTACTCGCCTTTTTTGGTTTTCCATTATGAAAATAAGTCCCTGGTACCTGCCGACAGGTACTTTATTTAGTATCACCTCCGTCGAGGTTCCAAGCGAGCTGAGGCTATACCAAAAGGTGACCCCTAACCCTAACAAAGTACGTAAGCCAAACCACAATCTATCCCTAAACCAAATTATTTTTGTCTCAAAACCTAACCAAACCTTGTAACCCAGGGATGTTCCATATGTATGCGCTGTGTTGCAGTAGTTGTGTAACCCTCAATCAGCCATGTTAAGTGATGTTCCATTACTTTGAAAACTCCAGTGCACCCAGCCAGGCCGAGTGATCGGTAACGTTAGAGTTGCGTAGTAGATCCAGCATCAGTTGATAAAAAAGGTTTAAAAAAAGTTTTTTATTTGACATTCTGTTTCTGTTATTTAAACCACTTTAACTATGTGCATTATCTATCTATCGATCTATCGATCTATCGTTCGATCGTTGTATCCAGAGGCGGCGCCAGGGAGGGGCTAGGGGGTGCTGTAGCTACCCCTAGGATTGCCTTAGCACCCCCAAGAAATTGCTGTGTTTGATTTATAAATAAATAAAAAATCGTTAATGTGTAAATAGTATAATTTATATTTGAAAAATGAATAAATACATTAATAAAACAAACCGATTATTTTTAGGCTAAAAAACACAGGTGATCGTATCGTATTACTTCCGCAGTAACGTATTCACACAGAAGAAGAAGAGCTCAATATTTGGAGCCGTTAGGATTAGAGAAGTGAGTCTAACGCTAGCAATGGATCGTTTTTTACTCCCTAAACGTCAAGGTGTAACATCTGTAAATGAGACTGAGAGATATGGTGAACTTGTCACCAACTGGGACGAAGAAAAGCGGCCGGAGGAAGGTGATCTGACCACGGCTGTGATTGCTGCTGAGGATGCTTAACGTCACCCTGCTGTACACAACATTATTAGACCAGGGGATCACACAGCCAGGCCACAGTGGGTGAGTCAGCTGATAGGGGTCCATGCAAGAACTTTACTCTTATCTCTGTCTCGTAGAAGAACATTACAGTGAACATGTGCTTTACAGAAATGTGAATAAATGGATCATTGAATCTAAAGTTATACAGCGCACTGGACATCGGTTTATTTTTAGCCCAGAAAACATGTTCGCCGTCAGTGGCCTATTTAGATATATTTAGTCACTACAGATATCACTGCATTATTTTGACCATACGTGCAAGTGTGAAAACTGTGTGAGGATACATGCGCGTGTGTGTGTTTATGTGTGTGCTTGGCTATGGGTGGTGTATTTGGCCTGCTGCATTCATCTTCTGAGCCACTGTATGAGAGCTGCAGTAATGATTGTTTGAACCTGTCTTGTTGGCTGGTATTTAAAACATGTTTGGTGGGCTAATCAGAGTTCTATGGTGCTGTTGTATCGGCAACTTTAAATCAATCGCTCTCGTTCGCTCGCTTAGTAAACCGCGACGGAGGTGGATGGGCATCTGCGCGAGTGTGTGTAACGTTAGCCTATTTCTGTCAAGGGAAACTCAAAATTTCAGAGCAACCTCACTGAAACGTCCAGCAACCCCAAAGCACCAGCAGAAGAACATCTCTGGCGCCGCCACTGGTTGTATCTATCGGTCTATCTATCTATCGATCTATCTATCTATCTATCGATCGTTGTATCTATCTGTCTATCTATCGATCTATCTATCGATCTATCTATGGTATCTATCTATCCTAACGTTCTATTGTTCTATTTCGATCGTATCTTTATCCTCATGCAACCCTCTGAACCCTCGTTTTTCTTCCTATTCATAAATGTGTGTGTGTGTGTGTTTGCATGAGTTGTCTGTCCCTGCAGCCGTCTGGCACCCCTGCCAATGACATGATCACTGAAGTCGCCAAGATAGTGCTGTGTGTGTGTGTGTGTGTGTGTGTGTGTAGATGCTTAGGTCTTTTCCACATTCACATACAACCTTTTTCTGTTCTACGTTCTGTATGTTTTAACTATAAACTTCCACACACTCGCTGTCAATCAAAAATGTACACCTACACAGAATCAAATAAAGTGCCTCACTGCTGAGGGTATCATAATGAATTCCTGTAAAGTGAGTCATAGTTTGTGGGGGTGGACCATTTAAACCATTGGTCCTCACCCACAAAAACAGATATCCTGCAATTTAACATATTTACTGTATATCTTTGTCATGTGCGTTTTCTGTTTAGATTGCTAATCTGAAAAATAAATAATTCACACAAGTTGAAAGAAATGCAAAAAAGCTACCTGACCTGTGGGGGAGCACTGTGCACAGAGACGATGATCTGAAGCTCACTGCATGCTTAATATAGTAGTATACTGAAAATATTACAGGAGTTTCTCAGTTTATTTCATTACACTTCTTTATGGAATTTGTTCAGAACAAAACTGTTGTAACTGAGAGTCTTAAATGCGCACTCACGTTTACATACCAAAGTC
This sequence comes from Sander lucioperca, assembly GCF_008315115.2. Lineage (NCBI taxonomy): Eukaryota > Metazoa > Chordata > Actinopteri > Perciformes > Percidae > Sander > Sander lucioperca. Next base: position 30,822,309 of record NC_050190.1, read on the forward strand.
AATTTATGTAATACTGGGTACTTACAAGGCAGGGAGGCTTCGACGTTGCCTATAATAAAAGATGATATTGAGTTGCATTATGGGAAGTGTAGGATACAGTGTCTTTTAGTAATAATTTTTTTTATTTTTCTCTCACAAGTCCCCCAACTTTGTGGAAGTGCATAAATCACCACAAGCAGCTATAAGGACATTTTTAAAGGGTCAGTTTTGTATTTTTCAGCCTGGACCCTATTTTCCCATGTTTTTGTGTCTAAGTGACTAATGGGGACAGTCTTTGAAATTGGTCCAGTACTAAGCGAGAACCCTGCAGCCGATAGCCGCGAACCAGGCTGCAATTTAATCCTATGGGTCAATAACTACCATTGATTCATGTGCACTGAAAGTGCTGTTTTTGCCACTGACAGGTCAGAACGTTATTAGAACTGTCTGACTACATTATGGAGAGAAGGTGAAGTCTCATTCTGAAATCTCGCGAGGTGACTTTTTGCCAGAATGGGAGAGTTGGAGAGAGGAGTGCCGGGGACAGTTTATTTTTTTTTTTTATTTTACCTTTATTTAACCAGGAAGAGACTCATTGCGATTAAAAATCTCTTTTTCAAGAGTGTCCTGGCCAAGACTGTATTGAGTTGGAGTACAGAATTTTTAGTTGTGCTTTTCCAAATTTGTGCCAACAAAATGTCGAGCTACACTTCGCGCAGCTTTCATAGACGTTACCTTTAGATACGGGCAGGCTAAAGTTGCGGCTAGTTGTGCTAGCATACAGGTACAAATTAATCCTAATGCTCAAGTCCATACACTGGGCCTTGCAGACCATTGGGTCTACAGTGACCATCTTGATGGTGGATGACTACTGCCAGCCATAGAGGAGAAGAAATCCCATACCAAAGCACATTTTGCTAAAGAAAAATGCTGTTCCAAGGGTGGAGAGCTGCTGACAGAGTGGAGGTAAGCTAATGCTATTCTCAAAAGTTACTGTGTTGACCTGGTAAGTTTCACACAACAGCATGGCAGGATAAGGATAACGGCAACTTCTCCATCTGCAAGACAAGTAGTCTCCCTAACTTAACTTTTGCTAATTTTAATATGTAGACACACACACACATACACTAACTGCCTGCTCATGGAACAATATACTTCCTGAAACACAAAAAGTGAAAAAATAGCTTAAAACAAACAGTATAAAAACCTAGAGAATACTGCTTCCACCCACATGCAAGCACACATACACAACTCTGTAATAACTACAAAACTTGTTTTCCAAAAAACTGTAGTGCCGGAGGTGGCATCCCACACAAGCACATTTGACATTTAAATGCATACAGTCAAACCCTCATCTCCCACCACACATATTTTATAACCCTACCTCAAACTGTCATAGATATGACAACATTATTTCTGAGAGGAATATGTGAGTGTACAGAGGCGAGACCCAAATGTTCAATAATAACACTTTACTCTTATTTCATGCACAATACACAGGCAGGCATTTCAGGTAAAATGTGACTTTTACAACAGGGAGTGCAGGGATGGTTGTAGCCGAATCCCCTTACCACTGCCAGAACTTTATCATGTACCAAAAGACATTTTTTCTGCATTTTGACCAGCGGAACCAGAATCTACATTTAGTTCCTGGGCCATAGTTCTGAGATTTTACAAGGGTTTTCTGATGGCCAATAACTATTGGCGTTAAGGTTGCAGTGCTCAGTGTAACCGGTCAAACACGCAGCAGTTTGTATGTCTGGTTTTGCATTTTGAATGACGAATAGATACAGCTGCCTGCTGGCATGGAGAGCTATTTCTTCTCACGCAGGATCAGACGTACGTGCTAGTTGTCCGCCAGCTGTAGTCTTTGCGGTGTGTTCAAGTGCAATTTTTGTTGCCAAGACACAGGTGACGTGAGGCGACGCAGAGGTCGGCCTTCGTCACCACTAGTTCTTTGACGTCAGGTTGGTGTGTCAGGGCCTTAGCGCTTCTTCAACCTAATTCCAACTGCCATCAGAAATATTGGTTAAAACAATGAAAATATGACCCACCTTTCAATTACCCAAATTGTCCTTTAAAACAGTGATTTGTTGTGCATAGGAGGAGTTATTTTCCATGTAGCTTAAGCAGGAGCTAAATTATTGTATATACTGTATAGTGTTTGGGAGAAAAGTAGTGTTTTGCTTTAGAGCGGAATGATTGAGCAGTTGCAAACTTAACAGCTGTTTCCTCTTCTTTCTTTTGTTTCCTAAATGCTTTTAGTCTGCTTTGGAAAACAGATATACTCAGATGTTATTCCATTGGAGCAAGTTGGACAGAACTGAAGTGAATTGAGGGAGAGGATAGTTTTTGCCTGTGGGTATTACACTGAAAAAAATCCACAAAATCTGCTGTAAATCAGCGTTAAGCTTCTGGGTCTTGTTGGAAATCAATAATAAAGGTAAACAAGCAGTGAAGTGTAAATAACAACAATCTTTCCTTCGCTGTGCCATTTACTAAGAAGCAACCAGCTGCTGAATAATGCTAACTCTGACAATGATTTATGTTTTGTGTGTGTGTGTGTGTGTGTGTGTGTGTGTGTGTGTGTGTCTGCATGTGTTGAAGAAAAGAGGTGACCTGCTGTGTGTGAACGCGCTCTGACAAAATGCCTCTTCAGATGTCTGGTGAGAGTCGGCCAATCGGCTCTCCTGTCTGTCTGCTAACCCAGCTATGGTCCAGGCACACACACACACACACACACATACATACATAGGAAAAAACACACATGTATGAACACACACACGTTAAAGATGAAACACAAGGACACACATTAGTGCTGTGGACACATGAAATGAAATACACAGATGCAGCTACATGTTCACACACACACACACACACACACACACACACACACACACACACACACACACACAGGAGAACAGTTACTGTAATGACACCAGCCCAGACATCCGTCCCTGTTAGTGGAAGCCATATGATGTTCAAACAGATAGAGAACATGGGCTCCTGCCAGGGAAGAGTGTCTGAGTCTCTGCAGTGTGTGTACGCGTGCACACACACACACACACACACACACACACACGCACACACACACACTTTGACCCCAGTTGTCTGCGTGTACACACACGCAGACAACTGGGGTCAAAGTGTGTGTGTGTGCGTGTGTGTGTGCGTGTGTGTGTGTGTACGTTGGCAGCTATAATGAAATCAAGCTACTACAGAAACAATCATACAGGAAAGGAGAGGAAACAGAAAGGAGGACAAGGGGAGTGAGGGATAGAGGGATCAAGGGAAGGAAAGTGAACTACAGAATGGAGGAAGGGAGAAAGAAACAGGGTGGCATGGCAAAGAAGAAAGAGAGAAGAACGTATGAGGCAGGAAGTTAGGAAGAGAGGACATGGGGAAGGAACAGGGGAGGGAACAGATGACTGCAGTGAGGAAGGGGATGAATGGAGGAAAGAACACAAAGCATGATAGAAGGGAAATGTTCAAAGATACAAATGTAGAAGGAAGGGAGGGATAAGAAGAGAGGAAGGTAGGGGAAGTAAGGGAGGAAACCATGACATAAAATACACACGCGCAGCAGCAGCAGGCCCATCCAGCAATAACAGATCAGGAGCTCTCCCTGAGAAACCCCAGCAGGCAGACTGCAGACATTACAGCAGTAGCATATCAATATACTACACACATAGCTACAACAGTATACATGTTGTATGTTTTATGTGGGCTAAAACATGAAAAACCACTGGCATAGTCGTTTAATGCTGGGTTAACAAACACATATATAGTCCTGGAACCCAGAATGTACAGTTGAACGTGAAATACAGTTCTTTCCCCAATTTTTTCACACAGCATATTGACCAAAGCAAAAACAGTCAACACATAAGGTTATATTAAATAAAGTTTCGGGTGAACCACAATTTTATTGCAAGGGGTCCCGTGCAGCATGCTGGGCTGTAGATTCCCTGATCTGTCCTCTAAGAAATCCCTGCCGCTGATTCTGTCCGACATCACACAGAGACCTTATGTTTCTAACATCAGCTGCAGCTGCAGAGAGGAAAACTTGCCCTTCACTTTCTCCAAACTCTGCAGTAGAAAACGCAGCAGTGTCCTACCCTCCTCCTGCTAGCCTTCTGTCTCAGCTCACACTCAACAGTAAGGGGGGAGCAGGAGGCTCCTCCACTCATGAATCGTTGAATATAGGCAGTTGGTCCAGGATCGCTTCAGGAGAGTCTGTCTTGCTTACCCCTGCACACCTCTTGTTGCTTTGTGTTTATAATGCCTGCGTTTGTGATGTGATGCTTTAGGATGCCTGAGGTGACCGACGCCACTGGAATAGTTAAGCTGTCCACAGAGTAGGAACTCTGTACCCCCGACTTATAGCTCTACTTCAAGCCATCAGCCCTCCTCAGAACAGCCAGTACTACTATTAAGTAGCATTCTTTGGTGCCTGGAATCTCAAAGCTGATACTCTGCACTCAAGGGCCACCACTCCCCAGAGGCTGAACTACTGGATAGTGTTACGAGTTTCAAATTGTGTAACTGGAGAAACAAATGATTTTGACTTGGGGTTCACTACTCTCAACTCTCCTAGATGAAACCCTGGAAACCAGAATCACGAAGTCAGTGAGTGAAAGAGCGAACCGCCATCTTCGTCTCCAAATCTCTGTCTGTTTGTTACAAATTTCCCAAATCATGGTATAAAACAGTACATTTCCCTAGTGTAAACATGTTTCAGTTTCAGTGTCCATTTGTTAATTTCAATTTAAACACCTTAATACAGTTTTCTCTACTCTGCACATATCAGTGAACAGCATCTTTCACACACATTCACAGAAATAATCCTCTTTACAAAAATAAATATCACTCTTTAAAGTGCAATAATATCAAAAGGATAAATCATGTTTTAATCTATATAGATATATATTGGTTTTCTTTTTAACTCCAGAAATCCACCATCATACTAATGTAATATGGTGAATCATAGACCCTCTTTGGCTGTAACAGAATATTTAAATGACTTTAAAGTCAAAACATGAATCATCATACACATAGGGATAACTGTTCAACTTATTATACATTGTAAACACAGAACAGACACCTAACTGCTTCTGTATAACTTTGGGAAGAACTCCCCTTTAAGTTTTAACAACACACCCCTCTTCTCTTAACATTAACAATCATTTATAGCCTGTCAGGACACCTTAAAAACCCCAAATAAAACATTACCAGGGAGTGAGGACAACAGCACCCAGAATCACACATACAGCCCCAATACACACCTGTTAACTGGCCGCTAGCGCCATTGTTTACAAAACCCGTTTCCCGCGGTTATAAACGCGGCTCTTTAACTCGGCTCTACACATCAAAAACTCCATAACCAACTCATCACAGCTTCAATACACCACGTACACTTCAGGAGAAAACCGTTCAGTCATTTTTACCGAGTACCAACCTGGAAAACAGAATCACGAAGTCAGTGAGTGAAAGAGCGAACCGCCATCTTCGTCTCCAAATCTCTGTCTGAGAGAAGAGGAAGTTTGTCCGTCACCTGGGCACCGTGGTGTAACGATACCCGCACTTCGGTTCCGCTTTCTTTGCTTCCCCCCTACGTTAATATTGTCTTACACAATAAAAGTTTAAATTCTACTAAATGCTGCACTGGTTATTGTGTTATCACATAAGGGTGTATCACAATAGCATATATTCATTTTTAATGGGGCAATCAGTGCAAAGGTCAAAAGAAATGATTTGGTTCCAGGGATCTCCTGAATGATTCTCTTCGTCCCCATTGATTCACAATTCATTTCTTTTCTCATTTTAAATGTTAATCGCACGCATAGTTTCTATCGCCTTTTCAACGTTAGTAGGAGGGAAATGTAACAACATGGAACATTTAGTGCAAATAGTCCTACTACAATAATATAGCATAATGAATATTTTTTGACGTGTCATGAAGCAGGAGAAAATTACATGGTGGTAGTCGGCAGTTGATGAACCCTAACCCTCTTCTCTGCAGCTCAGCTCCATCAGGTCACTTTATACTGTACTTGCCCTGTCCTCCACCACAAACCTAACAATGCCTTAATATAAGCCCAGTTTACATTAGCAGAGGACGCACTATATACTTTATACCTACAGGTTGTTAGAGCCTGTATAGGACTAGAGCATGGATACCCGAACCGAGCCCGTCAGGACCCAAGGTACCCGACGGGCCGGGCCGGGTTCGGACAGATATTTAGAAATGATGTTCGGGTTGGTCTCGGTCACATCAGGCATTAAAGATTTTAAATTTAAAAAAGCTTATTATGTAGGTGCGCGCCTGTGTTAGCGTGCACTTGTAGCACCGTGTGCGCTGATGCACTCATCTGTTGACATTTCCGAATGCCTACCTACAGTTGCTTAATAAAAGCGGGCTTTCCACACAAACAAACGTAGGCTACATGAGTAATTAGTATGAGAAAAAAAAACAAGACTTTAACTGTGTCGGGCTCGGGTCGGGCTCGGACATAAATATCTTAATGCCTGATGGGCTCGGGCCGGGTTCGGTTACTGCTCTGTTGGACGCGGGCCGGGCTCGGACAGAAAAATGTGGCCCAATCCGCACTCTACATAGGACTGAGGCAACGTCTACATAGACAGAGAGGGTGATGGCTGTAATTATCTCCGGCTCCGACGGTATATCTACCTCAATAGCTGCCCAGCAGGCCCCCATGCCAAAAGTTCCACCGCACCTGCACAGGCCTGCGAGAATGACAGAGAGAGTGGAAGAGATGTCTGAGGTCTGCAGGAAATGAGGATGGAGGGAGGAGCAAGGAAGGAAACACAAATGAGGAGGAGAGAGGCTATGATTGCCAGCCAGCATGAAGCCGGTAATTACAATGTTGTGTTCCCTCACTCACTCTCTCCATCTATCTCTCTCAGCCATTCACATCTTCCTGTCTTACATGCCTATGTGCTCAAAGTTAATAGGATGTTGGGGGCGATTGGCTACATAAAGACTCACAAACACATGACATATACAGGGACCAGCCTCTTTTTGTGGGCTTGAAAAGTACTGACACAGTCGGACAGAATTAGTCATAGTCACTGTATCTGTTTCTTCATGCAGCTAAATTATGTAAACATGAGAATGAATGAATGAATTGCGTTTTCTTAATGAAATATTGGTTTATTATATTATTATACAGCAGATTAGGGAGGGAAAGGGAGATGCGATGGATTTGAACCCAGGTTATTGCAGTAAGCCTTAACTATGTGAGCCTTCAAATTACCCATCACTTTAAAGCTAAACTAATCAATATTTATATTAACAATAGATCAACTTGCTATATGTAATGTCACCACTAGTGATTATATAGTAATTGTCTTTGGCAGAAAAGCACTGGCAAGGTGCCTGGTTAGCTCACCTGGTAGAGCGGGCGCCCATATCTAGAGGGTTACTCCTCGAGATATTGATCCATTGTCAATATAGAAATATTAATCAGGGGAGCATTAAGATGATTGAATCTTAGATTAATCACAGTTTGGTTCATGACCAAAGCATTTTATATTTGTGTGTTTTTTTTGTAATTGTGCTCTGTCGAAGCCTGTCAACCAAATCAGGTAGTGTTTGAGATAGGGCTGTTCCCTCTTAGTCGATTAGTCAACTAATTGGTCGTTTTGGTCTTAGTCAACTTAGATTTCTTTAGTCGATTAGTCATGTTTTATGCTTTTTTCATGCTGAATGACTTATTTCCAAGAAACGTACGAGCACATCTCTGGCAAACACAAGAATTAAAGTGGTGCTTTTGCATGACTCTTTGCGGAGAAACTCAGATTTACAGATCTGTCGATTAAATCAACTAATCGATTAGTCGATACAATTGAATGAGTGTTAGTCGACTAAGAATTTCTTCAGTCGAGCACAGCCCTAGTTTGAGAGGTGAGTACAAGGCAAAGTGTGTGTGTGTGTGTGTGTGTGTGTGTGTGTGTGTGTGTGTGTGTGGTCCCTCTAGCCATAGGATTCATTATTTATTTGAGTGGTTAAAATAGGACAGCCTGCCCTGATGGCTTCTTGTGTCTTGCTCTCCTTACTATCACTTCGTCTCCTCTCTCACCCCAACTCTCTCCTCCTTCCTCTTGTACCACTTCACACCAGTCTGTTTTTGGTCTCCCTCTCTCATTTTCTCAGCCTCCTCTCCTGCCGTCTTGCGTCATTTCTTGCTTGTATTCCCCCTCACTCATCTTTCTTTTCTCTCTCCCACTGTCTTGCTCATTGCCTTATCTCTCTGCTTTGGTTGATTCATCTATCGCTCTGCATTGCTCTCTCTATCACACACACACGCACGCACGCACGCACGCACGCACGCACGCACACGCGCGCGCAGCACAGCATGCGGACTGCTCTACATGAGTGTGTCCTCTCCTCCCTCCTTCTCTCCTTCTCTCCTCCCACTCGTTCACCCCAATCTCCATCTCTCCCCTGCCCCTCACTCATTTTTATTACTGTCACAGGAGCCTTTCTCTCACTCTCTCGCTGCCTCTTTCTCTCTCTCTGTCTCTGTGTTTATGAGCAGAGCTATATTGAGAGCGTCTGGCTGGCAGACACAGAGGAGAAGAGGGGGCGAGAGTGCATGATGAGGCTATAGGAGAGAGGGAGGCAATCTGAGGCAATAACAAGAGACCCCAATAGGACAAATAGGCATATAGCAGGTTTCAGAAGAATTCTCACAAAAAAAACTGGTGACTTGGCACAGAACATTTTTTATCAAAGTTATGAAAATTAGTCTATATCCTTGACATTCCACTTCCGGGATTGCTCCGGTGCCGCAGGAAATACCGCCGGATGCATGTCTTTTTGCCGATTTCTGTTTCCTCCCACTTTCTTTGTGTTGGCATTCTAAACTCCGGTGGATTTCTGAGGACTATGGTTAACTGCTCCTCAGATCTCTGCAGGGTAAATCCAGACAGCTAGCTAGACTATCTGTCCAATCTGAGTTTTCTCTCGTACAACTATTTTACAGAGGCTCTGTGCGGAGCTTAGCACCGCCCATGACGATTGTGATTGGTTTAAAGAAATGCCAATAAGCCACAGCACGTTTTTCCCCCATCCCGGAATGCTGTGTGGACTAGCCAGACCCTCCTCCACTCCGTAGCTTGTGGATGGCTTGGCAAAGTGAAACTATGAAAACGTACACCAAGATTTGGGCAAATTCCATCGCAAAAGTCAAATTGGCAACTACTGATGTAATTGATTAATGTATGAAATCAGGGTTGGGGGAGGTTACAATAATGTGGTCAGTAAGTCCAGTATGACGTGCAACAAACGTTCATGGCTGGAATCATCAGGGCGCCAAGATGTTGTGCATATATGGTATGCACCTTCATTATTAGGCTACCAGGATGCAATAACATGACAAAAAACCAGCTGATCACTGTAGTGTTTAGCAAACACAAATATATGGTGCATTTGTTGGGGACTATTTTTTTTTACTACACATTCGGTTCTCTACTGACTGTGTCTCATAGCAGGCAGGGGCGGATCTAGAGGTGGGCCCCAAGGGTGGCACCCACCCCCCCTGAAATATGATTGGTGCACCCCCTCCCAATCCATTGGGCTAGAGCGTTGTCAATCTGGCAAATTTGATTTACAGTGGATCAGAGTACTGTCACTTTGCTGCCTGTTCTGCCAGTTGCTGCCTTTCCATTTGATAAATAGATATATACTTTAATCACATTGTATTGCAACTGTGTACTTTGTTGAAATTTTGAGTCCTGTTTACAAGTAGAAACATATTGAACTCACTGTAGAGCACTTGTTGCTGTAAGAAATAAATTGTGTAATGCACTTTATTTCTGTTCTGTTTCCTATTATCTGAAAACTATGTACAGCAAAGTTTTATTTGTTGAAGTTTGAGGCAAGTTTATTGTTAGTGTATTGCACTTAATTTTTATACGGTTCTGTGAAAAAAAAATTTGTCTCATGACCAATTAATGTTTCCATGATGACTATCCAATTTTTTGCCTTACGAGCCCGTAGAAAATGCATATTGTATTTGGATACACAAGTGAAATTAATAATGAATGTGATGTGTTTCATTTGGCAAAAATACATTGGGTTGTTCTATCTGATTCAGTGTTTCCTATATTTCCAAGCAGATTTTCTAGGCTGTATTCTGATAAAATCAGAATGACTGATTATTGGTCCCCCCCCTGTGCCACCCCACTTAAAAAAATCCTGGAATCGCCCCTGATAGCAGGTATACCTGCACAGATGGTGTGTGAGTGTGTTGAGTCAAACTAAACTACTGTGTGTGTATGTTCATGGTAATGAAGCTTTGCGAAAGTTGAATTCAATCAGGAAGACTATCTTCATGCTTACTCCTATTTATTTACATTCTCTCTCTTTCGCTTCCTTTTCCCACTTCCAACTCAATTAGCTGACTCAGGGCGTTCACTGTTTCAGTTAAACCGATCAGATTCAACCTCTGCGATTCATTTATCTTGTTGCTGTCAAACTTTGAACAGTTTTTTCTCTGTTGCTGTCAGCTGTCCTTTCAGTGTCAGATCAGTGCAACCCTCCTTCAACTCATTCACCTCCAGTTTTCATCACACCCAGCGCCCATGGGTCCTTCCACTGAACTCATCAAAAGTCTGGCTCCACATTACATCCATCCAAATCGTCAATCATTGCTCTACACCCCTTCACCACCAGCACCACCACAACAAGTGGCTAGACTCATCGGGGGATATTCCTGTACAGCTCATGGCAGGACTAGGCCAACTGAGCCGCTCTTTCAAATAAGTATCTCCTGATTGAAATGAAGAACATGTCACCCACTGTAGAGGAATAATATCTTTGGATACACAGGCAATACTTGTTAGTAGGATCAATTTGTTTTTGGTTTGGGTCTTTTAATGGTATATGTTGATAGTAAGAGAAGTATTAAATATCACCATTTCTCTCATACAGAAAAGCCTTGTATTTGACGCCATTGCACAGACGCATAACTGCTAAAGGAGCACAAGACCTGTAGCCCTGAGCAATGGAAAATCATCTGATGAGTCATCCAGTTTTACCCCTCCATCCAGATGGATTTATATTTGGAGAAGCCCCGAGCCCTTAGCATCTATTAAAGTTGGAGGTGGGTGGGTAATGGCAGCAGCTACAGTGAATCATTAGCTCAGAACTTTGTTGTCTATGATTACCAGAGCCACACTTCCCTATAGGCACAGTAGATGCCATGACTAGAGGCCATATAACAGAGCAGGCTGCATCCTAGGCCTAGTGCAAATATGGCTCCCTTTTGATGTTCCTATTATTGTTGAGTTCTCCTAAAGGTCTCATAAATGGAGACAAAACATAGATGACACCAAAAGGGTGTTAAGAACATAGTGAGCCCCAGACCAGAGCCTCAAGTTTGGCAATTTGGCCATCGCCACCTGCAAATTTATGACCGGAGGGTGGAGTCGAAGAGGATGGCGCAGCCAAACCAGTGTTGTTTATGGTTGCAATAGCGTTTCACTAAGCTAAATGCTAAAAAGGGAAAATTGCAGATGTTCAACCCTTCTGAAGCGAGTCATCCATTGGAGATTTACCGGCGGGTAAACACAAACCTCCGGGTACTGGCGCTATTTATTTGCATGTACTGCAGTACAAAGAAAATCTGCAAACTTTACACTAAGTTACCAGCTAACGCTAGCGGTAGCCAGCTAGCTTGGTTGGCAGAATGCTGAACAAGACGTTTTTAGCCGACCAAAATGTTCCAATTGACTTTGATGAAGTGAAAAACACACAGTGAGAGGGTCAAAGTTTAAGACGAAAACATGACCAAAAAACAAGTTAACGGCTATTTTAACGTACACAGGGCCATTGATAAGCATTGCTAAGCCTCTATCATTATTGACAGGTTGCCTTGTAGCCACGCTCCTAAAGCATCCTCTGCTTTATCGTCAATTTTAAAATAAATGGGACCATAATTTACTAAGTTAATATCATGCTGTATTATGGTCTCAGTTGCTGAGTGAGGTACAAAATGAAGTCAGAAGTAGGGTAATTTTCCCATAGACTTCTATAGAAACGCACTTGTTTTTGATGGAAATTAGAATACAGGTTTCAGGCACTTTGGCCTCACTTCTTAGACCTGGAACCTTCGTCAATTATTTTTTACTGTCTATGGACCAGACAAGTAGGCTAAATGAAGTAAAGATAAATATTTCTTATAACGGACGATGTGTGATAAAGTCTTGGTGGAAAGTCTTTGGCGCTAAAGCCGCCTACACATGCTAATCGATTTGCTCTCGCACCGCTAGTTAGGGCGCAGAGCAAAGCGCAGCGCAGGTATTCGTCATCGAGGGTGGCAAGGAAGCTATTTCCCATTGCTAGGTAACAACAGCTGTTATCTCATTGGTTGCACTTACGAAAGGTCAGCGGCAACTAGGTCAAAGTTGAAATAATTTGAACTTTGATCGCAGCGCAAAGCGGAAAATCCGCTCGCCCCATAGGAAATCAATGGAACTGCAAGCGCAAAGCGGTTTTGGTCTCTACAGGGAGATCTTTAATCAAGGGGCGTCTGCCCTGAGCAACAGCAGGATAAATCTCCCCATGGAGTCCAGACACTGGTGGTGGGTGCTGATGATTCTGAAGAGGCTGAAAGAGCTGACTGAGCTGAATAATGATCAAAGACTGACGGTGATGGGCAGGTTGCGGGGCGCTTTGCCATATGCGACGATTTGCGATGAAATGACAGCTGACAGCAATAGAGAGAACAGATTTAAAAAAAAAAAAAAAAAAAAAAAAGCCTAACAGCCGTGAACTTACTTCACACATAACAGCAACATGAATTAACTACAGGCAGAGAGAGAATCCTATTTAAACAGAGGCAGCAGCAGAATGATAGGCTAACAATGTAGGTGTGTCGCTGAGCTATTGGATGGATGAGATCAGCTGATGTGACCAGCTGATGAGAACAGCTGATGTCATGATTGACAGTCAAGACAAAAGACAGCAAGGAAATGGAAAAAAATGAGTGAGCATGTGTGGGAGAAGTGAATGGCAGGATGCATGAGAAATAAAACTACAGGCCTAAGAATGCAAAATGATATTCTTCCTGACTAAACTCATGCTACGTATATCTTCATTTGCAAGAGCCACAGGATGGTCATATTAATCAAGTGTGTCCCATAAAGCTCGGATAATTCTCCACACACTTGCAGTCTTAACAGGCTCTTGGGCACTGTAGCAGTATTATATCACACAAGTATGCACTTGACTAACCACAAGTACTGCAAGTGTGCGTATTAGGATGGAACCGCAGTCTTGTTTGTTAAAGCTGGCTATAGTGAGGCAGAGAAATCAGAAACTATACTGCTACCTCAAGTGGCATTCCAAAGTATGTGTAAATAAATTACTCTGCAAACGTTCAAGGGTAAATGAAAGGATTCTGTGCTTATCATATTATAAGTAATTACACAAACCTGTGTAAATTAAGCCAAAGAATGGAACATGCAATGGGGAAAGCTGTGTCTATTAATTTAAATGAGTCAAGCTGGCTGCATTGGCCAAAAGGATTAATGAAAAATTCCAAGAGTGCGTCACTCTGACACAGAATCATTTTAAGTCCAAGTAAAATTGAAGGCAACACCAACATGACACATAGACCACAAAATATGCATTTAAGGTGAGTCCAGACTCAAGTACCATACATTGTGATGGCCTCTTATACCTGTTCTATTCATGATCAGAACAGTGCAGACAAACTCCTTCAACTCAGTCAGCAGATCTAAACATCTTTTATTTTTTACGGGAAGCAGCAGATTTCCACTTCCTTTATCCTTCAAAGGCTTTTTTTTTTTTTTTTTTTTTTTTAACTGAAGAAAGGTCTAAAGTCCATCACAAACAGTTCAGGCTTCAGTCTGACAGCAGTACAAAAACGGAAGACATTGAATACGTATTATTATTGATACTTCATATATTGTAAGATGTTGAAGTTTTTATGTACATATATAAAGAATCAGCTTAGAGAGATCCAGTTACAGCAATCCTGCAGCGATAGGCAGGGGTGATTTCAGGATTTTTTAAGTGGGGTGGCACAGGGGAGACCAATATCAGTAAGGGGGGGCCCCGGAGGGGTTGGGGGGGGAAATACAGCATAGAAAATCTGCTTAGAAATATAGGAAATATTGGATAGAGCAATCCAATGTAATTCTGGTAAATAAAACATCACATAAAATATCACATTAATTTGAAATTTTGCTTGTTTTCATTTTAAACAAATTGTATATCCAAATACAATGCACATTTTCTATAGGCTCAGTCTGCCACTTTAAAAAAATGGATGGGGGGCACCAGAGGGGGCCAATCATATTTAATATTTTTTTTAAGTGGGTTTCGGGCTTCTAGCCCTGCCCCTGGCGACAGGAGAGGTGACAGGGCATTGGCTAGTGTTTGTGTTTGTGCATGTGTTAGAGCAGTAAAGAGAAAACAAAGGCACAATCCGGTGCAGTCCACCGGTATATACCGGTGTATGGTATCTCTGTTTTAAGCAGGTGTTTGGTGAAACGAAGGAAAATGCATGACAATCCATGTGTGATTGAGCAACTGGTCAATAAAGAGAAAGATGCTGTTGAAAACACTCCCCAAGGTCAGTTTATGGAAAAATCGCACCACCTTGCTTCTACATACCTCTCAGTCTCCCTGCATCTTCTGAACAATTCCTCTCTTTCCTAATTCTAAGCAATAAAAGTTCAATTCCCCAGCCTGGGCCATACTTTGGCGATAATCACCGTTTTCATCATGACCAGTGTTGCTAAGGCTTGAGATTAAATAATGGAGCAAATAAATCAGCTCTGTAATTAGACAAACTGTGGTGCAAAAATGATTGGAGCTTCACTGCTCTCTGCAACAAACGGCCTCATTTTCTGTATGCCCCAAAATTGCCTGAAATTTAAAGATTCAACAATTATTCTTGAAGGAGGACTTGTGCTGCCTAATGACACACTAACTTTTGTCCATTGCTTTAAAGTGATAACAGCACATTATTGAATGTGTATATATAAGCTGCAGCTGTATAATTCCATAAGTTTAAAGTAAAATAGGTGTTGTATTGCCTCTGTCAAGAGCGGTGCATACATTTGATCTGCATTAAGGGATAATGGCCGATCTGGCAGCCGTATCTCTAGGATTTTTCAGTTAACAGTGTGCAGCTATTAAACTTTGGTGATGGCAGCTGGGATCAATTCATATTTCAGTCATTTGATACATGGAGGAGTGTCATTTCAAGGTACTCCTTATAAAGCAATTTATAATTTACCAGCAATGGTTGTATTGAATCCCCTGAAAACTTGGTTTGAAATTATTATTTGAAAGTATTTCACTGTAACAAATATTCATGACTATGATTAAAGTTTAGAGTAAACAACCTTAAGTAATATTTATTCTGAGGTTCACAGTCAGACACTCAGCCAATCTGCTTAATCAGACCTGTGTGAGTGACAGTGGCTGGCAACATTAGCAAACAACCCAACTGTCACGGTTGTGGGTTTCTGTTGTAGTTTTTTCCAGTTTTATTGGATTGTGTGGATTGATTCTCTGTTTCCTTGTTGTTTTACGTCTCATGTTTCTGTCTTCTATGTTTTACCTTGTGTCACTAGGCTTGTTCGAGATGAGCCGGGTCTGCGCAGAATCGATCACCGGCTATCGCCGCCCAATGCATGCCGGTTAGATTTGTGTCCGACTTGATCCCGACTTGCTCTGACGTCATGCACACGTGGGCGACGATAACCTCACGAGATCAAGTCGGCCACAGGTTTGAGACGCAGGCAGCGCAGTTGCTTTTCACCGACTGCAAGACCCAGGCGGACCCAGGGTATGCTGGGAAAAGCCTGGCTCTCAGCTGATCTAACAGCTGATTGGTTCAGAATTGACTCAACATGATGACGTTCTATATAAAGCTTTTATTGTTTTTGAATTGGAAGGATGTGAATTGCTATTTGTTTGATTTAAAGGCTTATTCTGTACAAACCACATGTGTGGATGATAGTGACGTTTAGAAATCAGAGAGCTTAAATCCGTTCAGATTACGGATCATCTACAGTGTGTTAATTAAAATCAGCAACAGATCACATGTAGAGCATTTTGACAGCTACTCTGTCATAATTAAAACAACTGGAGACTGTGTACAAGCTGATATATGGGTCTGATAACATTTTATTAAATCGGAATCGGACCTAACAGGATGTGAGTGTTTCTGTGACTTCCTGTTCAGCCTGAAGGCTGCTGGAAACTGTTGGAAACTGTCCGACTTGACAGCGGGTTTTTGTCACCGCCCCCGGCTGCTGCCGCTTGCTCTCGTCCACTTTACAGGCGAGGCGCAGTATATCTCAAACGATCCTTATGTTTCATGCTTAGTTTCCTGTTTTATTTTGTAGTCTCTCTGTTTCTCCCATGTCCTGTCTTGTTTTACTTCCTGCCTTGTGTTATTCCTGCCTGTGTGATTGTCTGCCCCACCCTGATGTCTTTTACCTGTTCCCCAGCCCTTGTGTCACCTGTCCCTTGTTTCACCTTCGTTTACTTGTGTATTTAGTCTGTGTGCTTTCTGTGTCTGTTGTTGGTTTGTCGTCATTCGTCGTCTGTTTTTTGCGAAGAGTTCCGTCCTGTGTGTTACCGTGTTTTTGTGCTCCTGGATTTCCCCCCGTTCCTTCCGTGTTCCTGTTTCTTTTGGATTATTTTCTCCTGCTTACACATTTGTAAGTCTCTTTGTTTTTCATTAATTTATTCAAACTGCTGCTCACTACTCGCCTTCCTGCACTTGGGTCCAAGCCTACAACCTGACATCAAATATTGCTAAGCTCCTATTGGTGCACACTGGCTTCTCTTATGTGAAACAAGCAAAACTGTACCGTGGTAGAAAATGTTCATCTCAGTGGGTTCACCTCAGTCCACCTCCCACTGTGCCCTACAGAGTCAACCAAACTTTCTTCAACCCCCCCCCCCTTGCCCTATCCCATCATGGGAGGTTTTGATTCACAGGACTGACAACCTTATTATGCGGCGCACTTATTATTGATATTACGCCGCAGAGGCACGGTTGCCATGGTCACCGTGCGAGAGACATTTAATTTTCTCTCCTCCATCATCATTATCTATGGGGCCATCTGTTGTGGAAAATGAATTCAGCCTCATTTGCATGACTTATAAGCACATTCTTTATCTGTCCCACAGAAGGTCATATGCCATGGATTTGGGGAGAGAGAGAGAGAGAATGAGAGTGAGGGGGTGAAGTGATGCGTGGTCTTACCTCTATGAATGAGGTAAATGGGGTGTATGTGTGTGTTTGAGTGTCTATCGGCGCTTAGATGTGTGCATGTGTCTGCATAATGGATGGACATGTAATGTTTATGTATGCCCTCTTGTTTATACCCATGCCATGGCTTTGTTCTCATGTGGATGCGTTTGAATTTACATAAGCAGGTTGTGTGTGTGTGTGTGTGTGTGTGTGTGTGTGTGTGTGTGTGTGAGTGAGTGTGAGACTGTATGTGTACCCACCATCATAACTACAATCAGATTTTTTTGTGTGAAAGCATATATTTCCACAATGTTGTGTGCAGGGCCGTTTCTAGCTTTTGGCAGGTCCTATGCAAGATGCTGTTTGGGGGCCCCTATTTTGTCAAACTACGATGGGGGGGGTTCAAACCTTTAAGATGATCCGTGGATATGCATCAAGGTGTTACACTTTAGGAGGAAAACAGGCTAGATTCGTAAAAAACACTCAAATTTAAATTAAACATCTGAAGTTAACCCAAGAAATTAAAAAAGTTAACAATGACGCTCCTCTATGTCAATAACAAGTTTATTTTAAAATGTTTAGAACAAAGAAGGCTACTTGCTAGTGGCTACAAATAAAGACAGGTAATTTTATTTTTCCCTAAATATGTTGAGGCTGAACGGGCTGAACTTGCAGCTTGGGGCCCCCCCTAGTGGCTGCGGGGGTCCTATGCATCCGCATAGTCCGCCCATATGAAGTAACGGCTCTGGGTGTGTGAGTGTCTATGTGTGGTGATGTAGGTATAGGTCTGTGTTTATGAGAACAATGGTATTTTGAGTTTAAGACCTCAGAGTGAGTTTATTTATTTATTTTTTTACAAAGTAATTCATTTTAGTCCAACTTCTTCAAGGGCTACATATAATACTGTTATAAAGTCGTTATGGCAAATTCATTAGCAAACCATTGTCTATATGCACATCCAGCAACACTATCGTTGATTTGGAGTCGTGTTTGTGTCCAACTCTACTTTCTTTTTAGCTTTGTTTTGGTCTCCACCGACCCTTTAGCTGCTAAATGCTCCACTTTGTTCACAAGCTAGTCACTAACTTTATTCAGCAGGTAGTGCATACAATGGGTTTATCAGTCTTTTCTTACCGAAGTAAGAAGTGAGACCCTGCACTTATAAATTTCTGATTGAAATGGATTTTTAATGTTTTGTTGATTGGATTATATGTTAAATTATGTTTTCTGAAACATTCATTTCATGAGGAAAATCTGAAGATCACATGCAAATATGTGTGTTTTTCACATTTGAAATTGTGCTCCACATTTTAGTAGAATGTAAAATATGTTTCACATGATATGATAAATAAATAGATATGATAAATGTGCTTTTGTGGGGTGGTCTCTAGCTCATTAAGTAGAGTAGAGAATCCGACCTGCGGCCCGGGTTCGAATCCGACCTGCGGCCCGGGTTCGAATCCGACCTACGACCCACTTTCCTGTCTATCCACTATCACTATCTAATAAAGTGAAAAGCCCCCAAAAAATAATCTTCTCTTTTAGTTGTTTTTTAAATGTGCATTTGTAAGGGTAAATATAGTCTTGATCTAAAAAGTACTAGAATCAACCTATGAACTAGCCTCGGTGTTTTCAGTTGTCATTACCTCTCTGTTCTTTTCTCTTATCTGAAAACAGCTGCCTGCCGCTGGAAACAGGGCAGATGACAGTGGAGTTTGCCTTTTCTGTGGATTTGTCACTATGAACGACACTTTTCACATTAGACATAGTTTAGATTAGATGTTGGCTTGTATAGGGCTGAGGTAATGTTGTCATAGGTTTTGGGGCTAAGAACGGAATCTATTCGCTGAGGGTCCTCACAAGTACAGTAATACAAACCTGTGTTAGTGTGTATCCCCTGAAGCCACTGTTGTGTATATGTGTGTGCTGCTGTTGCTTTGTGTGTATGTGTGTGTGCAGGTAAAGTGGTTCCCTAAGGGTTTGTATGTGCTCTGGTCTTTCATGTCTGGCACATTTGTCATCCCATTCCAAAGACAGAAGTCTCTCCTTCTCTAACACGCGCGCACACACACACACACACACACACACACACACACACACACACACACACACAGAAAGACACCATACTGTACATAAGTAGGCTGAAGCTTGTTATTCCTCTGCTCTCTTACTCCCAATATGCCAGCATTGCAACCTTCCTTATACAGTACATCTCTCTCTGCTCCCTTAAGGTATCACTCTTTCTCTTCTTCTGCTTCTTCTTCTCCTTCTCCTTCCCCCTCACCCCACCCGCTCTTCTCCCTCGGTCCCACTGAACAACAAGCCTTCACCTTCTCCCACGCTATCGTCTCGAGTCCCAAAACACACTGATTCTCTTTTTTCTCCTCCTTTAGCTCCCTGGCTCTAGCTTGCTTCCACTCTGCAGCATCAACACCTCTAACCTCAATAACATCCCTCTCTCATGCTCCCTCCATCATTCCTGCAGCTATGGGTTTCCCTTCATATCTTTCACTCTGTCTCTATCTCACTTAGGATTCACTCACTCACTTCATTCTCATTCTTAACTAAGACAGGAAAGTAAAGTATATGTGTGCACAGTTCCCGTGTCTGCTTGAGTATATCCCTCAACATATTTTGTGCGAGTGAGAACATTTCTCCAAAAAAAATTGTACTGAAGTGCATATATGCATGTGTTGCATAAAAGGTTGTAGCCTGAGAAAGCCACATACACAATACTTGTGTAGAGGAACATGATTTAGAAATGATCTGCATATAGGCTAGTACAAGTGACTTAATTTCAGCTGAAGAGTTTAATTCAAGAATGCATTCACATTAAGTAGACTCCTCCGTAATGACATCCAAATTTGAGAAAATTACCTGAAGTTAAAAAATATGCAATGTTTTAATTTGAAAAATGATTTGCAACTTTACAAGCACAATTGTTAACCCATTAGTGAGTATGTTTACATGCACACCAATATTCCACTATTATTCTGAACATGACAATATTCTGAATTTGATACAAGTCATGTAAACAGCATATTCCGGTTGGATATTCTGAATAAGGCCTTTTTCCGATTAAGGGATATTCCGGTATTTCTTCAGATTTTAGAGGCATTCTTTGGACATGTATACAGCACAATTGGAACATGCGTATCAATCAGAGTTTTTACCGCAGTTTATGCCCAGTTTACGGCCTCTGGCCTGTTTACGGCTTACGGTCAGCTCTGTGCGTTCCTATGGTTGTTGTACACAAACCAACCAACCAACCGTTTGCAAGGCTATAGACCTGATAAGAAGGAGAAACACAGCTACGTTTAAACATTATCAAAGACTTGGATATCAACAGGTTTTTGGATATGCGCACACATCGCTACGCCGACCTTTTCAAGAAGCTGGTTGAAGGAATGAAAGAGGGACGCTGTGTTCGCACAGTCCAACAGTCTGCCACCGGTGGTAAACTTTAAAAAAATCTTATTTTGCACGGCTACATGTAAACTGGAATATTAGTGGAATATTCACTTTCATTAGCCATGTAAACAGCTTAGTCGCAATATCGTCTTTTTCGGAATAAGGGCAAAAAATTGAATATTATGTGCATGTAAACGTAGTCACTGATACCTTCAATTATTCTACTTTTCATAAGTTTGTTTTGAGATCATCTGCAGGTTTGTTGTGTTTACTGTCAGAGGCAGGTTCAATTTGACAACACAATCTCAAAGTCTGAGACTGCCCTCCCCTTTAATAGTGTGTTCAATTTACCTCGGAACTTGGAAGCTGGAGCTGGGAATGACGTCACATCAGTGACTCAGTGACTCGAGTCTGTTCGGTGTGTTCCGTGCCATCGTCCGTCGGAGGGGTCGTCGGCCTTCATTTTGGCCGACCTGACTTGCTGGGTCGGAGGGCGAGCAGTCAGACTCAATGACCAATCTGATTGGTGGAGTGCTAGCCCTTGACTAGCGAATCAGTGCACTTATGTTAGCGTGACGAACAGCCTCTCAAAATCTGACGAAAGTCTTTCAAACTGACCTTTGTCGATCTGAAATGAAGACAGATTCAGCAACTGTATGGCCTGTTTCTCGCTTAAAATGTTTTCAGAAACACGTTTCGGTGAACTATCTTCGTAAAATATGAGATCGTATTCTGAATGAGCCGCCATTATGCTCGGTTGTAAAATCCGGGAGCAGCCAGACCCACGTGACATGTTCGTCCAATCAGCTGCTGGTTTTCATTTTTTGGGCAACAATACAGATTTGCGCCGCCTGCTGTTATGGAGACGTATTACGTCTTGCGCACGCGCAGAACGTACGCTCAAGTCGGCGTCACTTCGGTGTGTTTCGAGGCACTTTTTTGACCAACTCTGGGAGACTGATCAGTCCGACTGCCTTTCCTCCTGACGGTTGGCTGTCGGGTTGGTGTGTCATGTCTATTTCCCTGTCAATGTCACATAACATATGTAAAAATTCAATAACAACTATTTATCCATGCTGAATGCACCATGGGAGCCTTACAATGCTATCCAAATGCGCAAATGAGAATCTATGCATTTGTTTTTTGTGTTTACTGTACTTATTGTACTGATCATTATTTAGGCTCATTTGTTTCATGTTTAGAATATGTAGCAGCAACGTAACACACGGAGGGATGTGGCAGCGTCTACATTATTGCGATTGCCGCTGCCGTTAAAAAGCCAAAGAAGAAGCAAGTGTGTCTCTGATTGGTCGACACACTCAGCCCACTAAATTCAGGAAGTCATGGCAGGTGCTAACCACGGATGGTGCTAATAGCAAATCGATACCTTTTTTATACTAAATAACCATTCAATTGTGGATTCATCGTTCTCGAATTATTGTGCATGAAGTTTCAGGCCGGATTGCAAAGCTTCTCTAAGGACTACAATTACAATTACACAGAAGCCCTTTTTGGAATGGCTCAGATGTTAGCCTTCATGCCAAAAAAACAGAATAACGCTAGCTTGTAGCAGTGCGAAGATATTGGATATTACCGTGATTTATGGATTTATCATTATCGATTTATTGTACAAAGACACTGTAGTTCCAAGCTGAATAGAGAAACTTCTAAAAGGCCTAAGATCCATGGAAGACCAGTTGAAGACCTTATTCTCTTCTAAAAAAAGTAAGTAAGTCTTTTACACTCTATTGATCTGGAGATTCTGAATATGACATGACGTGTAATGTTAATTTGCTGTCGTGTACGACATCGTCGAAACCAACCGTTCAGTGATTTAGGTGTTTGGGTGTTAATTGATGGCCCAATTTTCAGAATACTCAATTAAGTGCATTACAAACAACAACTGGCATATTCAGTCTTTTATTTTTTCTAAACAAGTGGAACACAACGATGCAGGACAAGCTAACGTTACCTGTTTTGGAAGCAACAAGAGCCATGCTGACAAACAAAAATTTGAAGAAAAGTCTCGGAAAGGAACTTGTTTTTGGTGGAACATTTGCACAACGCAAAAGAAAACGTCACATACAATATTAAATGAAGTTAACCGTTCACACAATACAGTAACGTGAGCTATTTAAATTAGCTAGATACATGGTTAAACATAATTTGTGTATCGCGGTGTGTACTTCGTCCATAGAAATCCCCACCAATCTGTCCCTAAACCCCAGTCCCAGTTAAATAGTAAATGCTGTAAACATTCACTGAATAAAAACAAGCAGGCCTTATTGCACGATCCAAAATTTCTTCAAAATGTGCCTTTTTTTTATCATGTAGCTTGCTAGCTCGAAGGTTAGTGATTTCCGTATTGAAGGAAATGTGAGAGGCAAGTAAAACTATTAATACCGTACAGTACAAGTTCTGCATTCAAATGTTTAGTGAAGAGTGAAAGAGAGCCATTATCAACACAATGTACTTAAATTTACTTTACTTCTGTTCTGAACAGGCATGTTTTCAGTGGACACTGAACACATTTAAAGGTCCAGTGTAACGTGTTTAGTTGTTCATTATCAAAATCTGTGTTGCCCATTCACAATCTTGTCCTTCTTCATGAATATTCACCACCACCATCACTTCCAAGTATTCCTTTTGGCTTGAAATTTTACATTTGCATTTCCATGAACTGGGGTAGACGCTCCATGTTCATGCGCCATCTTGAAAATACAGGACATACTGCTCCTTCTTTTCGCATTTTCACATGATAAACTCACTGGTGCTGCTAATGGGTATCGCAGCTTCCCGGCCCCGGCACGTTTGAAGAAGGAAACATAGAGGACCACACGTATTCAAAATCCAAATTTCAGGAACAGTAGTCTTCTTCTTAGCCCAGAAAAAGAAAAAGGATATTGAAAAGAGCAAGAGACCGGCTTTTTGAAGCGTGAAGGCTACCGTAGCTGTAATACGTACTTTGAAATGCGTGGTGCGAGAGAGTTGATTGCGATATATGATCTCAACGCTAGATGGGAGAAATTCCTAAACATTGGACCTTTAAAGTAAATTAAGAAGACAAATACATTAGGACACATAAAAGGAAAAAAAGGGGCGTAAACAATGGACTTAATTGCAACCATTTTAACCACAGACTGATTCACTTTGTAAGCAACTGAGGGAACCCATTGTCTAAAAAAGTCTATTCACGTCCAGTCAGTTTTAACAGTCCGACTCAGCACTGCTCTGCTGTAGAAGTGAGACCTCTGGTTCTATGCTGATACATGAGTGAGTATCATAATACAGTAACTGCTTAAACATCGATTTCCGGCTAGTATTCCTAATGTGTGATCATTCCTTGAATTGCTGGCATTTTCCTTATTCATGCACATTTCTCCCCCTTTGTTTGTTTGTTTAAGAATGTGGGGTGAATTAACTGTGCTTGATTGGCATTAACATAGCCAAATAAGAATTTGAAATTGCTAATATTGAACGCCCCGAGGGCATCTGTATCCCAACCCACCAGAGTACTTATCATGCCTTCCTCAACTGCCTGGAAGCATTGTTGGAGAGCGCCGTGCTTGTTGGTTCTGTAAAATACTGCTGTATGGCATTTGATTTGTTTACTGTTATAGGGAAGATCAAAACAATGTGCCTCATATACATGTATACTGGATTGGAAGAGCACAACACAGGCCAATGTCTTTGAATGTTATTCTGAATATTTATGTGTAAATGTGAATTTATTTCAGTATGCTATTGCTTTTCGCTGTCAGAGGAGCATATGAGAAGTCCCCACTATTCTGTTCTGCCTATAGGGTGGCTGCTGCATTTTTTTTTCAGCCGAGTCTCCCCCACTGGCGGAAAATGAATGAATTAGCACCTCTTGTCCGGTAAGAAATGAACCTAATTTATAATCTAATTATGATGATGTCTCAGGGATCAAATTAGCATTCTCTATGTTTGCATATCTGGGTAAATATGGAAATCATCTCGTTGTTATTCCCATTTTCATTCACACAAGAGTGTGCATGAATGTCACCCTCTTTATGGTTCGAGCAGGATTATATTATAAATACGGTCTCCTGTTTGGGAGCAGCACATTACCACTGCTCATCACTGAACACACATGGCTACAGCTAGCCTGTTTCAATACTCATTCATCTTCTGCGCTCTTAATTCTGGTGCTCAGCCAGCCTCGGAGCCTGGAGTGGGGAGGGGGAGTGGGAAGGGGGGGGGGGGGGGAACAAGTGTTAATTAACAGCAAGCCAGCGATCAGCCAGAGACTTCCTTTAAGTTTGCATCCTTTAACGCTCCCAGCTCTCTAAATAATCGCAGGCCGAATAATGTGCACTGAACCACGAAGGGAGCTCATTTTGCCTTTTTAAAGGCACACATTTGTGTCTCTCCCATTTGAAATAAATGCACAGCACATGTTCCACATGGCTCACGATCATTCCCATCCCTCCTCTATTCTCCTTCTCTTTCCCTCCCCTCCCTCCATCTCTACCCGGGGCCCGTGGGAAGAACTGACTCCAGGAGCAGACAGTCTGCAGCCCTGAATAAATGTATAAGAGGGAGAAGGGGAAGGGAGGGCACATCGAGAGAGAGAGAGAGAGAGAGAGAGAGAGAGGGAGAGAGAGGGAGAGAGAGAGAAAGGGAGAGAGAGAGAGAGAGAAAACATATTGAGTGTTGGAGGACATACATGCACAGTGTCCAGAGAGAGTGAGATACACAGAAAGAAACAGAGAGAGAGAGAGGAGGAAACCAGTTCAGTTCATAGGGCTGAGAAAGGAGAGAGAGCATTTTAGCTTCCTTCAGCTGTCTCTCCCTCGCCTCCCAGCACAAACACATGCTCATACACACTCCCACCCTCTCTCCCTGACACTCACATACACTTGCATGCAAACACACACACACACAGATACAGGAACACACACACACACACAGAGACAGACACGATTGCTTTAGGGTATACCAGTCGGCTTTGGCAGTCCTCTCCTTTGTTGTTTTGCTTTTGGTTAGTCTCAGCGGCAGTGCGGAGTGTGCCTGTATCGCTGGGGTGGGTGCATGTGTACGTACGTGTGTGTGTGTGTGTGTGTGTGTGTGGAGTCTGCGAAGCGGTGTGTGAAGGATGCCACTAGCAGTACCCAGGTAAGTCAGTTCCTTCCCTCTTTTCCTTTCCTTCCTCCTCTTCCTTTCTCTTTCTCTGTGCTTTTCTTTCTTTCCGTTCTCCTCTCTGATCTGCACTCTCTCCATCTCGCTTGGGATGCCCGCCTCTCTCCACCTACCGTGCACGCCCGCTATGTACATCTCTCCACTCTCTCCCTCTGTCTATTTCTCTGTGCTCTGTCTGTGTGCTTTCTCTCTCCCTCAGTGTCTTTCTCGGTCTGCGTTAGACCATCTCCTCCCGACTGTGCTCTCGCCATCCCTGCTTCCCTCGCCTGTTTCCTCCGCGCTCTCCGCTTTCTCTCTCTCTCTCTCGCTCTCTCTCTCCTTCTCGCTCTCTCTCTCCAGGCTGTGCCTCATTGGTGTGTCCTGATTCCCTTTTTCCATTAGGCTCCAGGCCCATTGGTCGCCTGCCTTCCAACCATTATCTCCACTCCTCCACCCCTCTGTCATCCTTTCTCCCTTTGCTCTCCCTCCTTCCCCTCAGTCCCAGTCATCTCTCAAGTCGTAAAAATGATTTGCATGCAGGAGGAGAGCGGAACTTTGCAGTGAGCACAGTAAGTGAATTGGAAGAAGAGTAAGGGAGAGAAGTAAAGGAAAGGCTGAAAAAGGAGAGGAAGCACGTTCTGGAGAGCAGGAGGAAAAGTTTAAAGAGAAGACTGCAGTTGGTAGGTAACTTGTACTTGTTTAGGGCGTCTTATGTTGTTGCTTTTGATGCATTGATTGAAGATATAAGGTAAATATCTGTGTGGAACGACCGAAAGAAACATTCCCTGCTTTAAACCGAAGTAGATCAACAAATTATAACTCTTAATTCTACGCAATTTTCTTGTAGTGTTTGTCGCTCTAGTGTTCAGATAGTTTTAGTAACGTGATCCTCTGGTACTGGTGCAGTGAGAAAAAGTAACAGCCGGCTGAGGTGGTTTGGATAGTTTATTGTTCCAGTTGTGTTGCTCTGGGATGGCTAAAAATACGTTTCATTTACATTGCATTTGACTCTGTAGAATTGCTTTACCTCTTTAAAATGAATAATGTTTCCCCTCGTGAATGCAGTTCCATTTCACAACAATGTATGTAGAAGTAGCGGTGTGATGTGAGCACCCATTTAAAAGTTTGTTCTGTAAGTTTTGTGCTCCTGCCGTACAAAATGTTGCACTGCAAGCTTCCGTTGTGTTGGAGAAGAGTCAGTTTGATATCACTATACTATGTTTGCTTCGTCATTATATACAGTTAGTGTATTGTTTTTTTTAATGATTGTAATTCATTTATTATCATATGCCTGGTGCGATGTTTTTCTATTTGCTGTTACTCTGAGGTCTAGGAGGTAGCGAGGGCTGTTTGGCATCCAGGGAAGGAAGGCATTGTGTATGCCAGAAAACAATTAGAAGTAGTGGAAATAGGGACAGAGAAGAGACGGAGGCAGTGGGAAGGAGAGAATGTGAAGTTGGAAGAGAGCTTGAGTTCCCAACTTCAAATACAGTAAACTCTTTGGTTGAGTTGCATGCATATAAACAATCACACACTTGCACTAGTCCCTTCAGTCTATATTCCATCTTACACACAGTATTTTTCCCGTTTGCGTGTAAGAAAAGACAATGCAGATGTTGTGTGTACGCCTGTGTGTCCTCCCCTGGGTGGCATATACTGTAAATACACAGCAGTAAGCAGATGCGCCGAAACATGTTTTATTCTGTCAAGACAAACAAAGCTGTGATACAAAGTGATCTACTTGTGTCTACTCTCCCTTGCCTAAAGTGTGTCAAAAGGAATGTTTCTCATGTCAACAAATGATGGAGACAATGTTTGGTGACATCTGGGGATGCTGTGAGGGATTGCAACAGCGCGTTCCCCATACCAACACGTTTTTTTTTTGTTTGTTTTTTTGTATGACAAGAAATCAACCTACAGGATGTAGGCATAGAAAAAGTCTTCTTATCACAATATCCATTTAAGTGTCTGGTCGCTGTGTCTGTGTCAGTTTTATAGATTCGGTTTGATCTCAGTCTTTTATTGTAAAACCATTATTATAAATAGATACAGAGAACACTGCAGCCATTCCATCCTCTCACAATGTCCATGGTTTTGGTTCATGTTTTTACTACAGTAAAGTGTCCTTCAGTGCCCTATATCTTTCAGGGGGTTGTGTCACTTTACTTTATCGGGACAAGGTGCTTGGCATGAGGTGAATTCATGTTCTTTGGGATGTTCCTTTAGCTGCAAGAGGAAGGAAATGTCTTGCTTGTTAGGGGGAGACTCGTGTTGGTGTGCCGAGTGTGTGCGACTGTGTGCGTGTTTGTGCCACCATGGTGCCTGATGTGCTTTGCTGAGCGAGCCGAGGACAGCGAGACAGCGGAATGTGATTAAATTATAGAGGGAAAGCACGCTACGCGGGTACTGCGACCAACATTGCGGGAACCTCCTCCTCCCTCCCTCCCTCCCTTCTACTCTCTCTCTCTCTCTCTCTCTCTCTCTCTCTCTCTCTCTCTCTCTCTGGTACGAAAGTAAAAGAACCCAGCACCTCATAATCACAATAGTCTAGTCAGGGCTGGAGGGGAGAGGAAATTGGGTGTTAATGGGATTGCTGAATATGGACCATAAGGTCATAAGAAATGTACTGATGCACTGTACTTAGGTACTGTAATATGTGACAGTCTCTGCCTCAATGCTCAGTATGTTCGCCTGTTTTATTGTTTATTGTTATAAATGATACATATTTATTGTCTCTACTGTACTGTAGCTCTAAATACAGTATTATAATATGACATCTTTCAAAAATATGGATGGATGGATGGATGGATGGATGGCGGTCTTTACTCCCGCCTCGCGTGGAAAATACTATATGTCCCCTATTCCTCAGCCGCCTAATGAATGAGCAGCAGAAAGCCTCCTGGGGATCCCCTGCATGCAATCTGCAGGGGTGGGTTCGGGGGTGGGGGGGGATGGGGAGGGGGGCAGCCATGGGCTAATATTAGCCTCCATGTTTACGGGCTGGATCACACAGCCACACGCTATGCTTAGCATGTCTGAGCCATACACTGCCATAACATGACTCTGCATTCATGCTGGGCTGTCTGTGGGATCTACTGTAGTGGTCACTTTTGCAAGTGCCCAAAAATATGTATTTACAAAACATTTAAATATATTTCAATACTATGCAATTATAATATATATATGTGTGTATACAGTATATATGTACTGTATGTATATATATTAGGGCTGCATAATGAATCATTTTTTTATCGTCATCGCGATATCACCCTGCTCAATAAACACATATATACTGTATATTTATATACATATTAGTAGTACTAATTTTAATTCTGAGGGACACCAGGTGCAGTAACGACAATTAACGTTGAGGTTAGCTTTTTACATAAAAAAACAACAACTGAATATTAATTTACACTACGTCAAACACAGTGCAGATCACTCCCTCTCCCTGCAGTGAAGGCTACAGGCTGGCCTTCTAACATAACCTGCCCTTGACGCCAGACTGTGGTGCACCTACAGAAGTGCTGGCCTGCAGTATATTTGCCCACGCCATAGAGGCTCTCTCTCCTAACTATGAATCATAGCACGACACAAATCGATTAGGCAGCAGCTGGGATTATTTTCAACATTTCCTCTCATATATTCATTTTATTCGAGTAGAGGTGTATTTTTTTTCTCTTCCTTACTTGAACAAAGGCCAGAAGGATATGCCTGTGGTCGCACTGTGAACGCGTGTCCTTATGAACCTGTGTGAAGATACCATAGGGAATCAATGTGTTCTTCCAATCAGCCTCAATGACGTGGTCAGGCTAGGGCGGAGAGGGGATTGATCTATTCGAGCAGACACAATGTCAATACTGACGTCTACTCAGTGTAAGATGTAGCTGCTCTTGTGTCCTTCACACATGCATCCTTGCTACGTTTGCTGCTACAGGCTATTCATTTTGGCACGTTCTTCACTCAGACCAAAATTTATGATTTTTATCAGCCATTGGAAAACTAAACTTTTGGCCAAATTACATTTTCAAAACAACTGTATTTAATGGCTCTGTCTTGACAGGGACCAGGTGAAACTAGACAAGATATAGATATCGCAGCTGCAAACACTCCTAGTACTTTAAACCTGGGGGATGGGGTTAAGATGTTGTTATGGACATGCCAATTTCAATCTCATATGTAAAGAGTTGTGCTTGGATAATTACTTGCAGTTGGTACCAGTGAAATTTAAAAACAATCTTACCGGCGAAAGTAGTAATATTACATGTGACAACCTAGATCATTCACCCCTTTTGTAAAATAGGTGCATAGAGAGGATTTTAGTGTGGGTTATCCCTCCAGAGATAGCACGGGGCCCCCCCACCATATACACACACCTCCGTGCCTTTCCTCGGGAAAAACATGATCTATCGCCTGGCGGGCAGGCCAATTAAAATCCAATCAGCCTGCTCGGAGTGCGTTGGTAATGGGAAAGCCACGGCAATGGAGGAAGTGGGGTTGATTAATGGACATTTTCACCTTGTGGCATAACAGCCTCCCACAGGCATCCATCACCCTAGGGGACAGCGTTCACCTACACCTCAGGCCCCACACCTATCAGACATATTGTATAAGTTGAAAATGTCTGAGCATATGATGATGAGCATTAAGTGCCAGACTAGGTTATAGAGGCATTGTATTAGCCTGCCTGACCTATAGCCCATTAGGATCATTTGTTGCCAGGACTTTTTTTTTCCCCTCCTGGGTCCCCACTCCTCATTGTGAGTCTCTTTTGGAGGCAAGTGTAGGTATTTGTCCCTCAAGTTCCTCAACCTCTGTGCACTTCGATACGTCCACGCCGAATTTCTTTCCACAAATTTGCCACCATCTGACTAGCGCGGCAAAGAAGAGTCAAATTAATAAATATATTTACGGACTTCTTCGGTTAATCTCTCCTCAATTTGGTCCATGTTGTTCAAGCGTGTTGAGGTGTTGTTCACGGAAAGAAGGAGCAGAAATGAATAGGGGGAAATACGGCGCTACCAAGCCGACCAATCACAACTGTTGCGGTCTGCGTTGTCCTAGTCTTGCACAGTCCACACAGCATTCCGGGATGGGAGAAAAACGTGCTCTGGTTTATTGGCGTGTCTTTAAACCAATCACAATCGTCATGGGCGCCGGAGCCCCGGTGCTGCTGCAAAATAGCCTCGGGAAGGAACTTGTTTTTGTGGAACATGTGTACGTTCAAAAGTTGTTTTAGTCGTGCAAGGAAACTCAGATTGGACAGATAGTCTAGCTAGCTGTCTGGATTTACCCTGCAGAGATCTGAGGAGCAGTTAACCATAGTCCTCAGAAATCCACCGGAGTTTAAAATTCCAACACAAAGACAGCGTAAGGTAACGGACATCTGGCCAAAAAGAAGGACATAGGGCGGAATTTCCGGCGGCGACGGAGCAATCCCGGAAGTGAAAGGTCGTGGATATAGACTAGCGTTGTACCGACGTAAAGTTACATTTCTAGGGAGGTGCACATCAGGCCACGGCGTAGGGTCCGTATCTACATGTACCTATGTGTGTACCTATGGCGTAGATTAAACACAGAACCATACATTGGGGCTTAAGGTGGCATCCTGACTAAATCTGGGCTTGGACATTAGACGCCATATCAGATAGAGCAGTGGTTCTCAAGCTTTTTTCAATAATGTACCCCCTTTGAATTGTGTTTTTAAGCCAAGTACCAGCGCAAAACATTTTTACATCTATATAAAGAGGAACAATAGTGTCGGCAGTGATAGATTTACTAAACAACAACCATGTAATTGAAAACATTTAAATGCTACATTTCAAATGTTCAGAATCCATCACTTCATTCATTATCATAGTCAGTGATGGGAATAACGGCGTTATAAATAACGGCGTTATAAATAACGGCGTTACTAACGGCGTTACTTTTTTACAGTAACAGGTAATCTAATTGATTACTCTTCCCATTTTAATAATGCCGTTACCGTTACTGCCAAAAAATGTGGCACGTTATTGTATTTGAAGCTGTTTTTTTTCATCAGACCAACTCTCTGAGTCTGACTTTTTTTACTGTTCTTCCTTGGTTAGTGGGCAGTGCGTGACACAAGCGCATAAATGCTGACGATTGGCTGAGGTTGAGTAAAATGTCATGTTAAGCCAATCAGAGGCAGAGTTGGGCGGGTGTTCGAAAGCACGCATAGTCGGACACACAAGAACAACACAAGCGAGTCAGTCAACCAGAGAGAGACAGGTATGGCGTTATGAAATCAAGGAGAGGGTTAACTTTTCCTGCTACAGATTTCCCTAAGTGGGAGACACTTAGTTTCTCTCACTATATGACTCTAGAGTCGCTACTCGCTCCAAAGCTGATCACCGTCACTCTCTCACTTCTCCCTCGCTCTATCACCTACTCCCCACACACACACACACACACACACACACACGCCGGGCTCGATGCACACACCAGCGCACAAGTATAAACATCAGGCCACTTACGTTATTTGCACTACAAAGAGTGTATATATTTGTTATTTATTTTTGGTATAGTGCTTAACAAGCATAATTTAATTTTGCCCAGTTGTGGCCTGTTGAGTCCTGCAGGAGGTAACGGACATCTGGCCAAAAAGAAGGACATAGGGCGGAATTTCCAGCGGCGACGGAGCAATCCCGGATTGCGTCCTGCCGCGTCCACCCAGGCTGCTGTGCCACACTACACCCCATAACGCCCTGCTGTACCCTACTATGACATGAACTACTACGACTACCATTGTGATCACTGTTTCACTATCTTTATTATGACTATTATTGCCACCATTCACCACTCCCCCAACTGGTGCCGTCAGACACCGCCTACCAAGAGTCTGGGTCTGTCCGAGGTTTCTTCCTAACAAAAAAGGGAGTTTTTCCTCGCCACTGTCGCAATAGCTACTGCTAATGCTTGCTCTTGAGGCAACCACTGTAATAGTTGGGGCTTCGTAAACTACAGAGTGTGGTCTAGACCTACTCTATCTGTAAAGTGTCTCGAGATAACTCTTGTTATGATTTGATACTATAAATAAAATTGAATTGAATTGAATTGAGGTGTTGTGTTATTTGTATCGATCCGCTATATAAACATAATATCTACATACATGGCATTTGATTGGAGGCTAGTCTCACTTTGTCCCACAGCAACATTAAAATAGTTTAGATTTGTGTACATTGTTTCTGTTAATAATGTATTGTATTAAGTGTCCATTTCATTATAATATTCAGATTTATCATAAATAATTAAACATGCAGATGTATTTTAAGTTCCATTAAAGAGGGGTGGAGGTGGGGTCACATTTGAGCATTTAAAAATGTAAAAATTTACTTGAAAGTTACGCAATAGTTACTTTCTGAAGTAACTAGTTACTTTCATAATTTGTAACTGAGTAACTAACTTAGTTACTTTTTGGAAGAAGTAACTAGTAACTGTAACTAATTACTTTTTAAAAGTAACTTGCCCAACACTGATCATAGTATAATTATTTTAGGAATTATACATGACACATTTTTAAATGAGCATTTTGCAAAAAGATCACGTACCCCCTGCAGTACTCCAAAGTACCCCCAGGGGTACGCGTACCCCTATTTGAGAAACACTGAGATAGAGGATATGTTGGTCAGCTACTCTGGAAACACACCTTCTGGAATGTTCCTAATATTATTAATAGCTATACACCTGCCCTGGTATTTACAGACTTTGGAGTTAATGTTAGCAGCCTCTTTATTTGTTTTGTCAGGTAAAAGCTGGACTTTCCCACAGGGTGCACACACATTTTTAACAGTAGGGTCAAGACACTCTCGCTAAGAAGGAGTGAAAAGGGGCAGCAAGCATTCAAGGGAAAATTATTAAACGGTGTGAGCGAAGATGGTTCCATTTCAGGAGCCGCTGTGACCTACTTCACACAGTCAGGCAGCTAGCTGTAAATAAGGATTTTCATAACCTGGTTTGGCCTTTTCCCATTAGAGGCACAACTGTGCCTTGAAGAATATTACAAAGAGCACAGGAGCAGCTGTTTCGAGCGCTGCTACCATATCATCAAAGCACTGACCTCCAGACTGCTTGCGTTGTTGTCATGCGATTACAGTTAGTTTTAGTATTACATTAAGACTGAACCAAAGATTGTGTACGCAGACCATGAAAGGGGAAGAGATTGTCTGGGAAGAGACAAGAGATTGAATTGCTGCTAGCCTCCAAAGGGAGGCTAGCAGCAATTCAATCTCTTGTGCCTGCTGCTAAACCTTTTGTTAGGGACCGTTTTCTACATCCAGTCCCCTGATACCCTGCCGACACACACCATCAGGGAGGAAGAACTATCAGAGAGTATGTTTCTAGCCAGTTTAGTAGGCTAAACCACACATCTGTCAAGCTGTGGCTGAAAGTTGACATGACGTGCGCAACCGTCGGATGTTTGCCCGATACGTTACTAGGCTGTGTCGCAATTGTAGGCAAGCGTTTAGATTTCCAAGCATGCAGTATTTAATAAAGTAAAACACGGCAAACATAAATATTGATTCATATAAAATATATTCTAGCAGTCGTACCAAATTGATGATTTAGACGTGTCTTTGACGTGGCTCATAAATAAAAGCCAAACGTAGAAAACATAGTTATGGCCTTGTTTGGATCAAGCAAAGCTTTATTCTGTTCTACCTGTTTCATTGTAAACAGAAATTCACTTCTTGTGTCAAATTTATTTTCACGTCTGCTTATTTTGCATACAAAATAAGCAAATTCAATCAACTGTAACATTCGCACCTGTTGGACATTTTCTCTCTCTCTGAACAATGACGAGATGACTCAGAAAACAAAATGTTACAATCACAACACCCGCCTCCTCCGTAATGACGCTAGCACTGTCACTACTGAAAGTCAAGAAAGTCCAGCTACTTTGTCTCTTTGACCACGTAAATCTCTCTGTCTCTGTTTCAGAGGACATATCAAGCTATACAGGAAATCTAGGAGGAAAGAAAGAAAAGAGAAAGAGAGGAAAGAAAAGAAAAAAAGAAGAGGACTGCGAGGCCAGTGTAGGGGAAAGTGGTGTGATATTGGAAAATGATTACCAAACAGGCATCCATTATTCAACAGGGCAATCAGGGAGGGCACAATCTCCTTATTTATGCTAGCTCTGTAAATCAGATTTGTCGGTTTTGATCACTCTAAAATCTCCCAGTCACACGCCGGCAATATTGGGGGAATATTACACTGTCTAATGGGTAATTGATGACAGCATGTGACACCGGCCGAGACGAATGGTCGGCCAACAGGAGCAAGGAGGGGGGAGGTTGGAGGTGTGGGGGAGAAGAGATGACTTTGTGTGAGTGTAGCGTTGCATTCAGCAGGCGTACTACAGGTCTCCTCATATACAGGCTTCTTCTTGGTTGCTCTTTGCCATAGAGGCACTGATGTGCAGTACAGAATGAATATAAATCCAGGACTGTATGCACTGCTGACTGAAGAGGGCATTGTGTTCAGAAAGTCTCCCATCTTATCTTCTCTACATTGGCTTCCTGTCAAGTTCGGGATTCATTTTTAAGCTTCTTGTTCTGACATATAGAGCCTTGCATGGTCAGCCACCTGTGTACATCTCTGGCCTGCTCCATCCTTATATTACCAGTAGGTAGGGCTGGGTACCGAAATACCGAACCGATACTTTTTAGACACTGACCGAATTGCCTCCAAAGTACCGAGTATCGAAAAATTTCATTTAACACCCAATTTCAATACCTAAGGCCAGAAACACACGGCACGCTGAAGGGCCGCGAAGCGCCAAGAAGCGGAGCTATATTTATTTCGGCGGCCATGTTATTCACCGGCTGCGATCAGGCGCAGATCGGCCGCACCGGCCCGCGCTGCAGCGATAGTTTCGCCGTCTCCTCCATTTCTTCCGCGAGCGAATGTGTCAAGTCACGCAGGTAATCACGTACCGGAAGGATACAGGATATACAGTGCCGCTGGATACTTTACAAAATAAACTAATTTCAAAAATAAAACACCCAGGTTTATGGTGATTTTGGCCATCTTGACTTCTCAGCTGTGTCTACAGCGAGACACGGGATTAGGCACACGGAGAGAGACCGACGGATGGACACACACACACACACACACACACACACACACTGGTAGAGAGAGAGAGAGAGAGAGCTGTGTGACCGGCATGGAGAACTGCGCGTCTGGTATGAACATCCAGGCGCGCGATCAGGCACGAATCTACGCTTCATGGCTATTTGCAGCGCTTCAGCGTGCGGTGTGTTCATGGCGTAAGGAGTAAATCTAATCCGCATCAGTGAGCCAATAAGCACGCAACATGCTTCTACCAAGATCTAATAATGTTTGTGATTGGCGGTTAACGTTACACGCTGCAGAGGCACGCAGGAAAATCTCTACGTTAGGCACAGAAACGGGGCCCACTTAGTAGAAGCTAAAAAAGAAAGAAAAAAGATTTGTGCCGTAATGTGTTATGTTGTGATTTTTTTTTTGTTTTATAAAATAGGTATCGGAAAAAGTATCGTTTAAGAACCGCTATCAAAGTCACGGTATTGCTATCGGTACCGGTACCGGTATTGAATATTTGTGAACGATACCAGTAGGTCATTTAGGTCATATGACCAGGGCATACTGGTTTCCCCTCGCG
This sequence comes from Sander lucioperca, assembly GCF_008315115.2. NCBI lineage: Eukaryota > Metazoa > Chordata > Actinopteri > Perciformes > Percidae > Sander > Sander lucioperca. The sequence continues at coordinate 30,858,771 of NC_050190.1, forward strand.
CTCGACTAAAAAACAAAAGGTGACCGTGCCTTTAAAATGGTGGCTCCGACCAACACTGTGTGACGCCCTTCCTATTGTCATACGTTCTGTAATCTCTGTTGACGCTTTTAAAAAGCAGCTGAAGACTCACCTATTCAGACTGGTCTTTGTCTCGTGCTTGTAATTTTCCTTGTGTTTAAGTTTTATTTGTATTGGTATTGTTATTTTATTCTTTTTTTTATTGCTTATTTTTGTTTACTGTTCTTTTTTACTGCTCTTATTTTTTAAATTGTTGTTCTGTAAAAGGTGTTGCACTAAACATTTAATTATAATACTTAGAGGTGCAACGATGAATCGATTAATCGATTAGTTGTCAACTATTAAATTAATCGCCAACTATTTTGATAATCGATTAATCGTTTGAGTCATTTTTGTATTAAAAAAAAAAAAGATTTCTCTGATTCTGATGTTAAATGTGAATATCTTCTAGTTTCTTCTCTCCTCTGTGACAGTAAACTGAATATTTTTGAGTTTTGGACAAAACAAGACATTTAAGGACGTCATCTTAGGCTTTGGGAAACACTGATCCACATTTTTCACCATGTTTTGACATTTTTATAGATCAAACAACTAATCGATTAATCGAGAAAATAATCGACAGATTAATCGACTATGAAAATAATCGTTAGTTGCAGCCCTAATAATACTATTGATTCAATAATAATAATTAGTTTCAATCAGGACTCAAAGCAGTTATTGATATAGACAGTGATCCTGTTTTTTTTTCCTAGTTTACAGTTTTGTGTGTACTGAGTAGTGCTAATTGAGGCATGTCGGAGAAGAAGTAGAGCTAATTCAAAATTCAAAATAAACGCGGCTGGTGTGTGGAGTTTACGCAAGCATGAATCTGTGTGTGTGCAATAAATGTGTGTACATGTGTGATGGGCTGAGGCCCATACTACAGTGTTGGGAGTCAGGCAGGCAGACATGATGTGCTCTGAGTCGCAGCGTCTCTGTGAGGGTGGCCTGACCTCTGCCTTCAGCTCCGCTTCACAGGACAGCAGCAAATAAGAGGTGTCATCGCATGACAGCAGCATAGCCCCTCTTTAGGACTGACGGCTCATCGAGTGCACACACACACACACACACACATATGCAGTACCAAATGTGCCAATGCGGGTAGGGATATGTGTACACACACACATGCAAATATGCAAATTGAGGCAACAGTTGGAACATAAACAGACATAGATGCATAAATATTGACACACACTTGGGTGCACAAGCTTCCACACACATTCCCAGGAAATCAGTGCAGATCAATACCTAACGTTTCGTGAACATGCACCTTTTGTTTGGGGAACAACGATTTGGACCACCTAGCGCTTATGGCTGGCATTGACTAGCTCCGAAAGATCAAACTCCGATGCAAAAAGGATCATGTCAGACAACAATCCGTGCACACCAATTTTGGGTTTGGTTCATTTTTAGGGGTGTCAGAAAAACCCTTTGATTTGGAGAGGCCATTTCAGTTGAGATAATATGTCATGTGCATTTGAGTCAAATCGATCACTTTTTTTTTGTTATTTGGAGGTAGTAGTGGGGCATTTTGTCAAAGAAGCTCAGTTATCGGTAAACCCATCACACGCAGACAAGCAAATGCAATCTTAGTAGAGAACATTTTGTTTGTTGCTACTTTTAGGCAATTACAAGAAGCAGAGTGAGATTTGAAGTCATTAAGGTATAACAGTATTCTGTTTGTGACAGAGGTGCATTTTAAAACCTGCTATTTACATGACCGAATATGGTATGTTGAAAACGATAACTAAAGCTTTTGATTGCACTTAATAACATTGTTGGAATAATAAAAGGTGGAGGCTCTGGGCTGTTATCAATCTCCACTTGGCCTAAGTAAGGTGGCAGAGACTTAAGTGTTTAAGCACTGTGATAAAGAGAAAAGCTAAAGTGTACAGTACCTCAAGTCTTGTGTGTTTGTTAACATGCTTTATGCTCACGCCTCCTGTGTAGGTGTGTAGGTGTGTTTATGTGCGTACGTAAGTCTAAGTGTGTGTGTGTGTGTGTGTGTGTGTGGCTAGAGATGCCGCTCCTCAAACTAGGGCATATTCACCTGCTACCTGGAGGCCTCCTCAGACACGGCCCCCTGAAACCGCTGACAAGGCACCTCTAGACCTTCCAACTTCCCCCCACATCACACTCCCCAAATTTCTCTCTCTCTCACACACACACACACACAAACAGTTCTAGTTGCTCTGTCTCTCCTCATATACCCTCTCCCTGTCTGTCCTTCCTCTGCTCTCTCTCTCTGTCATTTCCTTTATCTTAGCCTGTCTCTCTCTTTCCATCTCTGCAGACATACTCTCTCCAGCCCCCCTCCTTCGCCTGTCTGTCTCCCAAAAAATGTTGTTTGTCTCTCCTCTCTCCAGCCCCCCATCCTCCCTGACTACTGTTTTGCTCTGGTTCTAACTGCAGTGCATCTCTGTGTCATTGGTCTCTGTAACAGGATTTTCCCTCCTAGCAGATGATTAGTTCAAATATAACTGTGAGGGGGGGGGGTGCTAGTTTTGCCTTCACTTCTTGATCTCAGTTCAGCGGTTAACGAGGCGGATGGATCACATGTTTACTGTTAACAAGGAGGATGTCATCGTTTCTCATTCCCCCTTCACCAATTGCACCCCACAGTCCCATGCATAATAAATCAGACCCTCTGTGTCGGCATCGATCTCTGCATACAGACAAGAAAGTCATAGTGTGTGGTGTGATCCGCTACAAAAATGCAGGAGGAATTTGAAGCGAGGCACTCAGAGCTGGATTCTTACTTCCCTTCCACTGCCTCAATGTATTCAGGTCAGTGCCAGGTCTCTGTTAAAACGTTTGCTCTGCCTGTGGTAAGCGCCCGCGTCTTGTTCATTTTACTCAAATTGCTGTACCCCCTGTCCTAAATAAATGGCGCTACACATTTTCGTTCTTTAGTCTTAGCCCTCGCCGCCGCTCGCTTACCGAAAGAAGGCAGTGCGCTGCTCTTGTAAATGACCTAATTTTCCTGCTCGGCCCAGCGTTTTCCGATGTGAGCCGTTCCAAAATAGCTTGGCTACAGCAAAGCATGGCAAACTCATTTCCATCTTGCATAACAGGGACCAAACATTCCCTCCCCCTCCCCCTTTCCTAAGCTCATTGGCGAGATGGCACATACTCTCACAAGCTGAATGTCAGCTTCCCACCTCATTGTATGAGGAAAATGGTGATATTATGCATTTTACTAATTCATTTGCATCCCAGTTTGTGCATTTTGTCTGTTCAGTCTCACATTTATTGAACATTGATCATTTCTGAGTGTGACTTGGTTGAACTAATACACTGTAGGTGCTTAGTCCAGAATAAAAATTAAAGGAGTGGAAAAAGTCGCACTGCAAAGGTAGAAGGGCAAAATCAAAGGGATTCAAGGCAACATATTCAGACATAGCCTATGCTATGATCTATATTTCATACCATAACAACATCAAAATAACTATTCATATGCAATAAAAAAGCCCAGTACAGTACTGTACATTGCAAGCCCTGCATAATATCACAGTAAGCCCGCATTACAGAACAGTATAAGGACCGTACATGCAATTGGCCCACATCTACTCCCTGTCATTGAATTGGCTTTGGATGGAAATAATGAGGAGTAGGGGGGTGAGAGAGGAATCATTATTTTACCCATGGCTGCGGCGCTTCTTAACGCAGTCTGTAGGGCGCCTTCACAAAGCTAATGTGGGGAAATGGAAACAGATGGAAGGCATGATTATTTGATCTGCAAAGAGCTCTTGGTGGGCTTTGTAGTAACTGGACTAGACTGCTTAGAGGCAAGAGAGTGGGTTGTATACGTCTGTGGGTGTGTGTGTCTGTGTGTTCTGATGGAAGTGCGTTAATGTGCCTTGGTGTGGGTGGCTATCGTTTGTGTGTGGATGCCCGCATGCATGCGAAAGCGTGTTTGTCCATCTGTTCTCGTGCTTGAATGCATCGCACGTGCTTGCATACTCCTCTAATAACAATAAGATTATTTGTTTCACACTCCAAACATATGGCCCTCTAATTAGGATTGAGCAATGAGCAGTGATACAGGTAGAACACAGTTTTCGCAGTATATGTATGCAGTGTACAGGTCTCTTGGTTTATGACTGAAGGCGGTGCGTGTGTGCTGCTATGCTACTGACTACCGTGCCATGCTTCCTATTAATTTGGTAACTGTGCAGAGCTCTGTACCTGTAAGCAGCAGCAAGGCTGATTTTGTGCGTGACGGGCACTCCATTCTGAAATGTTCATTCACAGATACACATTTGCACAGATATACACTCACAGAGTGCAGGTCTCATCTGCTCCACTCCTACGCACACATGCTGTTTATGTACCGTAGATGTGTATCTATGCATGTCCAGACATCAGTGTCAGTGTCTTTACTGTCCCAAATATCCACCCAAAAAGAGCATTCCCACTGGGAAAAATACATAAACACACATCAAACATAAGAATATGGAGACATATGGCTCCATACTGTACAGCCCACACACAAAAGGGAGAATCACTCAGGCTCTTTATTATTCTATTGATCTTACTGCAATGCTGGAGCTGTCTCCATGCCTCTCTATACAGTATTCACAGCTACAGCAGCACTCCCATATACCAACACTGTTTGGCTTGGCTATACATACATACATAAAATTACTGAATGCATGCATTATAGACTGCATAGACAGTACAGTGACACGCATGCTCTCTGATAAAACATAAAGCCTCTCACTTTATTTCTAAGGGCGAGGTGTGTGTGTGTGTGTGTGTGTGTGTGTGTGTGTGTGTGTGTGTGTGTGTGTGTGTCACACCTGTCAACAGTACTCCATCTCCATAGGCTGGGTGCTGATGCCACCTGACAGCCTGGCTGCCATGGCAGGGTGTGTATTTGTGTGTTCCGTGACCGTTTGGATGAGTCATTGTTATGCCCCCACTGCTGTTTTCCCCAGAGGACCCTCTAGTGTCTGACTGGTGGTTTCAGTGTGCGTGTGTGTGTCTTTAGTGTTTTTCGTCTGGCTGTGTGTTCAGGCCCTATTAACAGCTGGCCTCTTACTCACACAGTAAACAAAACACGTTGGACCATCAACATTTTTCGTGACCTAGTCTCTAGTAGTGTCAGCACCATGCATCTGAAACACATTCAAATAAGCAATGTGCTCAAACACTCGCACTCTGTGTGCCTGTATCTGTAACAAAGCAGTCTGCTTTAATTCATGGGAAGGATTTACATTAAAGGACAACATCTTTCCCAAATTGGCTCATTGTAATGCAAATCATGTTGCTTTAAACTTAACGTTCCAGCCCACTTCACATAGCATGTAGCAAATGACTTCTTTCTGGATGTGACTCAGACTGCCACAGACCCAGCATTATGAAGCAGCTGTACCCTCCAGTTCCTCTCAGCAGCACATGCATTTGGCTGAAATATTCTGCCCAGCTCCCAGCGTTACCTTGCATGTATAATTACCGGATATGCTGCCTGCCGCTGATAACTCTCCCAAACAATGTTTGAAGGGGGAAGGCGGCGATGAATTCCCAATGAAGTGTGAAAAAGACTGATTAAAATTGCCATGGTCAAAAGCCAGCGCACCAGTGTGTTCTGCTCTCGCGGACCAGGGGAGATGGGGAGACAGGCTCTGCAGTTGAGATAGCTATACTGTGCTTGGGATGGAGTTTTGGTTTCTATTTTGGTCCACAGTGAAAATTATATTTTTATATAGTTTTGTATTTTTGGCTGAGCTTGTCATACAAATAATAAGACAAAAAAACAAACATTTGGTGCAATCCCTAAGCAGTTCCATTCAGTAAATGGTTGGTTGTACAGCATAAATTCTCATAGTCTGAGAGGTTCACGTGAGCCTGATTAATTATTTATAAGAATAACAGAAAGGTAACAAAGCAACGTCTGTTGTTTAAAATCAATCATTCATTGTTGTTTGAGGACAATCTTCCCACCAATTTTTTTCTTTCGTCCCTCTAATACAATCCCTTCACGATTCCCAAGTGTGTTTCTGAATATGTGTACAGGCTATCCGTTTGCCGCTGTATGTGTTGTTAATTGTTTATGATTACATGTATTATACAGTATGACGTTCTTTTGTGTGTGTTTTTGCACATACTGTAGTTGTGTGGGTTCTTGTTCTTGTGTGCTTGATGACACAAACTATACTGTATATGGAGCTAGGCGATATGGAGAAAATCAAATATCACAATATTTTTGACCAAATACGTCGATATTGCGGCGATATTGTAGGGTGGACTATTGGTGCTTTCACAAAATATTTACACAATGATTTTTGATAAATAATCAGCATTAATGTGGATATAATGACAAAGTGGGTAAAGGCAAATAATATAACGGCTAGAACAGTCTGGTAAACTGAGAAAATGACCTCACTTTACTGTAATGTAGCCTTTAAAACCAGGAAAAAACTGTTGTGTCATATTGCCCAGTCCTAACTGTATGTTGTCTGTGTGTGTGTGTGTGTGTGTGTGTGTCTGTGTCTGTGTCTGTGTCTGTGTGTGTGTGTGTGTGTGTGTGTGTGTGTGTGTGTGTGTGTGTGTGTGTGTGAGCCCAGGCGCCCAGGAACCTATTTGCAGAGGGAGGGATGGATGGATGGCGTCTCATTCGAGGCGTGTGGGCGTCAAGCTCAGGGCACCTAATTACAGCCCCGGCTCCCACAGCTTGCGTGCGTATCCCTCAGCCCCCATGTTTGGGTGCATCTTCCCTGGCAGAGTCAGACGATACGCTCCTCTTGTCTCCGAAGCTTTGGTCTCAGGAGGACTCCACCTTAGCACAAAGCACGGCTGTGTCTGATTAGCCAGCTTAAATGAGATCCCTAGCTAGCTGGCTATATTGTCATTCTCTTTGTTGACAGTTATGAGATGGGCTGCCAGACAGCCACCCGGCACATTTAGCGTGTTAGCTTGATCAGGAGATTTCTGCATCGTGTCATTGGCATTACAAATCTGTAGGGACCTCATTTGGGCTACTCTGGTTGAGAACCTAGTAAGCCAGCTAGCTAGCTATGTGCCTTTGAGCTAACGAGCCCTAAATAAAAAAAGAGAGGGCCTTTTTTTTTGTTCCATTCTTTTCTTGTACACTGATGTACAGTTCAATAATTGGTGGTTATTAGTGAGCTTGCTGGAAGAGGAGCTGGGTAGCTGGTTAACCCTTTCCTCCCTAAAAGGACGGCAGTTGTCTTTCATCTCATTTCAGAGGATTAAAAAGGCAGAGAGATGGCAGGAGGGTAAGAGAGACAGAGATGGATGCCTATACTGTGGGTTGGTTGTTATTATTTTTTTTTTTGCAGATGCCAGGCACAGTGGTTTCAACCGGGCTCACTTTAAAACACAACACAGCTGCCTTCTCTGCATCTGGGCACCGGATGGAAAGAGGAGGGAGGAAAGGAGAGGAGAGAGAGAAGCAGAAGAGAGAACAAGGAAAAAGACAGGGAATAAGAATGAGAGAGAACAGGAGACAGACAGGGAGAAACAGGGAACATGAGGGTTAGAGGAAGTAGAGAGGGGAAGAAACAAAGGCTGACACAGATAACATCTATCAGCATAGCAGAAACATGGGCCGGGTTTACAATTATAAATAGAGAGATGCCCACATCCCCCTCCCACCTCATCCCCAGTTTAGTATTCCCTTCCAAAAGCTGGGAACTACTAACTGGGCCAATCCACAACAGGGATTAGCTATCTAGCTGCAGAGGCATTTAAATGTGCTCATAGCAAACTCTGCACTTTATGTGGGAGTGACAACACAAAGACATACTGAGGTGTAAAGAATAAAGAAAGAAAAAACCAAAACGGTTTGAACAATGGTTTGTTACAAAGAGAATGTAATATTCTAGCATTACATAAATATATCTTTTAAGATCAAATGTAATGGAACGTTCCAATGAAACAACCAGTAGCAACAGGACACTGCACAGAAAGAAAGAAATGTTAAATGCAGAAAAATGTGGCACAAGGATGTGACATACACAGGATGAGATATGAGAGATTAAGTAAAAAAAATTATGAAGAATCAAAGTGATGAATGCAATGCATAACACATTAGAAAGATAGAAGACTGTGGAGACAAAGTGTTGACATTACATACATATTCAGTTTAATGAATATACAGCTATGTATGTGCTTAATGCCCTGGGGAAAATGTGTGGAGTGGCTTTGTGAAAGATTCCTATTGAGCTGTTGGATATGCAAAACGGATAGATTGAAATTTCCCTTCTCTCGCTCCCCACCTGTGGACAGTGGTGCAGGGCAAAAGTCAGCGCCAGTGAAAAAGGAATTACACCCTATTATTATTTGACAATATGTATAATTTCAAAGACTCTTGCACCACAGCATGCTTGTTTCTCTCCATAGGTCTCTCTTTCCCCCTCTCCCTCTCCCCTTTTTCTTTTGTTCTACCTCTATTAGAGTTGTCCTTGGCTGCCGAGCAGGAGCGCAGTGCAGCCTTTGGTTGAGAGGAGCCAGTCAAACGCTCTCTCGCTCGCCTGTTGAGACAAGAATAGGAGAGGACATGGGAGTGAGAGAGACAGAAAAGATAGCGAGTAAAAAAGAGAAGGGGAAAGCCTTTCAATTCAGCAAACATCTTCCCGAAGCCACGAAGAGCTGTGAATGAGACGTGGCCGAGTATTAGCAGGAAGTTGGCTTGATGACCAAGCGTCTGAAGATAGGGAGAGCTCTGGGCATCTTGTTTTGAAAGACAGGAAATGGATAGATATTGTCTGCCAAGAAAGAAAGCTTTAGAAATGCTTCATCCCTTGAGATGTAGAGCTTTTGGTCCTGGAGAACCTGTTTCTCATCAGCCTCATGAAACATACGTTCGAAAAGCTACCAAAAGTTAAGCACTGTAATTCGTATGATTTACACGTTTTTTTGTTGTTGTTGCTGTGTGCACCACATTGACGGCAGCTGTATAAGAACGCGGCTGACCGTGTTGGGAAAACAAAAGACTTTCAGCCAGGAAATGCATGTTCCTTGGGAGTGTTTTAATACAAACCACGATCTTTTCCTAATCTTAACTAGTTGTTTTGGTGCCAAAACTCAACTTTCGTCGCTGCATAACGCTCACTTTTTCTTGCCTAAACTTAACCGTAATCTCCGCCAAAATTACCTGACGGAGCACCACGACCGGCAGCTCGCGGTGCTCTGTACCCGGCTCACAGTCACCTATTCTGGGGTAACTAAACCACCAACTACCGCTGACCTGACGAAGCACCACGAATGGCAGATCGCAGTGCTCTTTACCCAGCTCACAGTCACCTATTCTGGGGTAACTGAACCACCAACTACCTCTGACCTGGTGGAGCACCATGCGGAGCACCATGCGGAGCACCATGCGGAGCACCGTAGCCAGTGGCACGAAGCTCTGTAGCGGCTTGTCTGTAGCCGATGTCACGTGACCAGTCGGAGGTCTCCTTGTTTTCGTATAATATCATACATTTTAGTGTGCATAACTTTTCGTACGATATCATATGAACCCGTTTATGAGAATTGCGTTGTTCTCATTGTGGGATGACAGGGTGGCATCCATTATACTGTTCCCAATGTGAATACAAGATTAATACAATGTAAAGTAGTCACGCACATCCAAATAATGTTGAAGGCAGATTCTGGACCAACAGAAGACAGCAATGGAAAACATATAGAAAAGGTCCACACATTGTAGCTCCCTTACTTGCAATTTATTGGGGGGGGGGAAAAATCAATACAGCATAGTATCGCGATATTTTCTGGGGCAATACTGCATCGATACACAGACCCCAAGTATCGATCTATTATTATATATGTGTTGTTCAGGTTGTCTGCTTGACAATCACGTGACACTTGACAAATTAAAGTGAGATGAACAAACAGAGAAATGTATCTTTTTAGATAAAACAGATGTTAACAAAGTTTCCATTTGGGGACATAATTTGAAATTGGGAAACATTTGAAATTGGAAAAAAGGTAATACATTGCAATATATCGGCGAATATTAAAGTCATACGTTCATACAAATATGAATATTACTCACCATTCAATGTCCACTTGTGGTATTTTGTTAATATAAGAAGGTTCCAATGCATTGGTTGGGTGTTGAAAGGTCATGTAATGATTTTTAGAAACGCATGTTTTAGTGTTGTTGTGTAGACAGGGCAAAACAGAGTTTTGACCTTGTAACGTTAGAGTGTGTGCCATTATCTCCTTTTTGAGAGGTGTCAAAAATGAGGCGCTATTTTTTGCAATGGCAGACGTGGCCAAAATAGTGCTGGTAACAGGCTTGCTAACAGGACTTTTTACATGTTTACAGATAAATGTACCATTACTCTTCCATTGTATTGTGGAACAGAGGTGTCAGAATGTACTGCGGAGGTCAGTGCTACATAATCCAACACTGCCAAGACACAGACCCCGCCACCAGCGTCGCCGGTTTTGAAAATTGGTATCCTTCTGCAGCCCGGTCGCTTTCAGGCTTCTGATTTTTTTCAGGCTTATTCTTCGCATGTCTCAGGTTATATCGCCGCCTGTTGTCTTGGCATGCTCTTTACAGCGCTTCAATTGTGTTTTTGCGTTTTTAATTGGACAGAGATTTTTTTTGAGAACGAAGTAGATAAAAAAACCCTGTTTCCAAAAATACTTGTGTACGTGTGGACTAGGCCATTAGGCTCCATTCATACCACCAACCCTTTTTCCTGTCATGTCAGTGAATTGTTCTGAAATTGAAGTGAACACTGGCTACTATAGAAGGGGGTTAGGAGTTCATGTTTGGCATTTTACTATGCACCTCAACGCAGACAGTAAGACAGGCAAATAAACAGATAACAGACAGACGGACAGGCAGACAGGTAAACATTCAGAGAGACGAGCAGGCAGGCAAATACAGAAACAGATGACGAATAGAAAGGCAGATAGTCAGGCAGATTGGCAGAGCGACTGACAGCCTGGCCGCTTTCCTGCAGAGAGGTATTGGCTAGAAAGAGTGGCTGGCAGGCAGACAGGCAGATGGACAGGCAGGCCCCCTTGCACACAGACAGAGACACAAACAAAAGCAGACAGACAGGAGGACTGGAGGAATAATAGATGGACAGACAGGCAGAAGACAGACAGACAGGCATGCAGAGCAGCAGACAGAAAGGCAGGCAGAGAGGTTGCCAGACAGACATGCACTGTTGGTAGCAGGACAGGCAGTTGGCGTAGGAAGGAGACATGGGGACAGCAAGTGCCTCTGGCAGAGCGGGAGAGTGAGATAGAGAGAGACAGAAATAGAGAGAGAGAGAGAGAGCGAGGGATGAGGTCAGTGCATGGCTGGCTGGCTGACTGTTGATCTGTGGCACTGGGCTGGCAGAAGAGGGTCCTCAGGGAGCAAGCAGCTCCACACAGCCTCCGTCTGCATCCCCCCCAGCCCTCCACCCATCCCTTCATCCCTTCAACCGTCCATCTTCCAGCTGGGATAGAAATACAAGCCTATACGGGGACAGGAAGACATTTAGCAAACAGTGGCAAAGACAGGTAAAAGAAGGCAAACGTACAAAATTAGGAGTCAGGGTGACAAATGCTATTCAGTAAGATTTGGAAGAATAAAGACAGGGATGACAACATCAAGCTCAGAATTAGGAATACAGTGTAGCAACATGGTCTCCTCTCCTCTGTAGCAAACAATTGAAGGACATTCTGACAGGACTTACTGCCACATGGGGCTCCGCATGTACCCCAGGCTTCTAGAAAGGGAGACACGTGATTGTGCCTCCTGTCTGATGATAATATGGAAATATAAACTGTACTTTAGACCAGAGTTCCATGTATTTTACTGATCTGCTCAATCATTAATACATTTTTGCATCACACCAGTCACAAAAATGAGCCTTCAGTATGTTATATTTATATATATATATTTTTTTATTGTACCGTGTAGCAGCACTTAACTAGTCTATATCCACGACGTTCCACTTCCGGTATTGCTCCGTTGCAGCTGGGAATTCTGCCGGATTTCACTCTTTTCGGGTTGATGTCCGTTACTTTGGGCTTTCTTTGTGTTGGAATTTTAAACTCCGGTGGATTTCTGAGGACTATGGTTAACTGCTCCTCAGATCTCTGCAGGGTAAATCCAGACAGCTAGCTAGACTATCTGTCCAATCTGAGTTTTCTGTTGCACGACTAAAACAACTTTTGAACGTACACACGTTCACCAAAACAAGTTCCTTCCCGAAGCTATTTTGCAGCGGCACTGTGGCTCTGCCCGGTGCTTAGCTCCGCCCATGACGATTGTGATTGGTTTAAAGAAAGCCAGTTGGGAGAAGAGCGGGAAAAGCCTTTAGTGCCGTTCTTTGCTATTCATAGTTGTTATTCTTCTGATAACTGATGTTATTGCATCATCTACGCTAACCTCTTTAGGAGCCATCTTTGTTGTTTTGAACCCAACCCATGCTCGTAGCTGCCAGTAGCTCCTTACTGGATGATGATTGGTCCGAAGAGCTGGTGGTTCGGACACAAAGGCATTACTTGAAGCCTGACGAGATGGATTTGTTTGCTTTTGACGTGATAATCGGGAGTAGGGCTGCAACTAACGATTATTTTCACAGTCGACTAATCTGTCTCTTGGACTATAAAATGTCAGAAAATGGTGAAAAATGTCGATCGGTGTTTCCCAAAGCCCAAGATGACAGCTTAAAGATATTCAGTTTACTGTCGTAGAGGAGTGAAGAAAAATATTTACATATTTACAATATATATAACATTTGTTTTATAAAGAATGAATTCGACCGATAATCGATTATGTAAATAGTTGGCGATTTATTTATTAGTTGACAAATAATTGATCAATCGATTAATCTTTGCAGCTCTAATGGAGAGATGCGGAACTGCCGTTCAAGGTAAATATTACAGAGAAGTGCAGTGAAAGTAAAAATAAACTAAAACGACAATGTAGAAAAAAGGTTTCACTTATTTATACAGAACTAAGCAAATCTGTTACTGGTGTGTGTCATACAATATTTCCTGATCATATTTCCAGACCAGCCCAGTGAAAATGCATTGCACAATGTTGAAAATGCTTGAATGCCAAAGTAAAAGTATCTGGTTTGCGAAAAAGCTTGTGGAGGTATTTTCAGGACACAGACGAAACATTAGAGTATTATGGTCGTTTTGACTTACCCCGTGTTTGGACAGTTGAAATGAAT